>NW_020837997.1:4695772-4928752 GCF_003676395.1 Aethalodelphis obliquidens | reverse complement strand
CCTGCGCGCCTAGAGCCCATGCTCCACAATAAGAGAAGCCACAGCAATGAGAAGTCCGCGCACCACAACGAAGAGTAGCCCCTGCTCTCCACAACTAGAGAGAAAGCTCACACGCAGCAACGAAGACCCAACACAGCCAAAAATTAATTTAAAAAAACAAAAACAAAAACAAAAAGACACCGCTGGGCCTGTTTAATCAGAGGCGAAGGCCATAAAGGGTTTCTGGAGGTCTGTACAAGTCAGGAAGCTTCTTGGTGGGACTGGTGGCACACAGTGGGAGAGCACACCTCCTCTCCTTGTCAGTCCCTCTTCTGGACCCCTCCCCATTTTTAAAAATTTATTTATTTTTGGCTGCGTTGGGTCTTTGTTGCTGTGCACAGGCTTTCTCTCTAGTTGCAGTGAGCGGGGGTTACTCTTCGTTGGGGTGCGCAGGCTTCTAATTGCAGTGGCTTCTCTTGTGGAGCACCGGCTCTAGGCGCGTGGGCTCAGTAGTTGTGGCTCACAGGCTCTAGAGCGCAGACTCAGTAGTTGTGGCACACGGGCTTAGTTGCTCCACAGCATGTGGGAATCTTCCCAGACCAGGGATCGAACCCGTGTCCCCTGCATTGGCAGGTGGATTCTTAACCACTGTGCCACCAGGTAAGTCCCAAGGGTGTCTTCTTCTTTCCTTCCTCCGCTTCTCCCAAATGTCATTCCTGGACCTAAAGCAAAGGACTTACTCAGATTCAGGATTTGGGTTGTAAACACACTGTAACCACTGGACCGCAAGGAAAGTCCCATGTAAGCACTACCCTTAATCCTCCTCCTTATCCACAGGCTCTAGGAGAACCAGTTTCCTCACCTGAAAACAGGGGCAATATCCCTTTTAGTTCTATTCAATAGAGCAAGATTGGTGGATGCCTTGTGTGTCCAGGCACTGTGCTAAGATAGATAGATCAGGCCCATTCCCTGACCTCAGTGACGGTGAAATAGCATAAGAAGCAAAGTGTCCCACTGGGAGAGTAGTAGACAGGCATCTTTCAGATGCCAGAGACAAATTCAGTTCAAAGTGCCTTTAGCCAAGACAGTGATAAGCTTCAGGAATGGCTGTCTCTAGGTTCTTAAATGATGTTACGAATCTATCTGTATATATATATTTTTTGGCTGTACTCTGGGACAGGATCTCCTCACAGTAGCAAAGATGGACCAGCAACTCCATGATTTTATTGATTAAAATGGGCCTATTTCTCTGTAAAACCAGCAAAGTTCCCAGGGCTGGCTCTCATTGATCCAGCCTCCTCATAAGCCCATTACCAAGCCAATAATTGTGTCAAGGGGCGTGCTGTACTCTCACTGGCCTGATTTGGGTTATGCTTGTACCTAAACGTCCATGGTGGGGTGAGCTCCATCTGAACCACATGGACTGATGATGGGGGAGGGGTGTCCCCCCCTAAAGAAAGTCAGGTGATGAAACCAGGAGAAGGGGAAGGAGTGCTGGTCAGGGAGTCATGATATATTGACCACAGAGACTGGTGGTTATGACCCTGACTCTGTAGTGTATCTACATGGGTTCACATCCCAGTTCTACCGTTTACTCACTCTGTAACCTTGGGCATGTTGCCCAGCACTTATGAGCCTCAGTTTCTTCATGTGTAAAATGGGGATAATAATTGTTCCTCTCGTAGGGTTATTGGGAGAATCGAATGAGTTTATGCAAGTTGTTATGGTTACGCATCACTGTGGAACAAACAACTCCAAACTTAGTGCTGTAAAACAACAATCATTATCTTTCATGGTTCTGGAGTTTCCCTGGGCTCAGCTGGATGGCTATTGTTCAAGGTCTCTCATGCAGTTGCAGAGAGTGGCTGGGGCAGTCACACTCACGTATCTGGTGGTTGGTACTGGCTCTTGCCTTGAACCTCAGCTAGGGCTGTCAGCCAGAATTAACTACACGTGGCCAATCATAGTGGCTTGGGCTTCCCCATAACATGGCGTTTGGGTTCTAAAGGTACATGTCCCAAGAAAGAGAGCCAGGTGGAAGTTGTCTCACCTTTGACGACCTAGCCTTAGGAGTCAAACTGTGCTGGAATTCCCTGGCTGTCCAGTGGTTAGGACTCGGCACTTTTCACTGCTGGGGCCCAGGTTCAACCCCTGCTCAGTAAACTAAGATCCTGCAAGCCAGGTGGTGAGGCCAAAACAAAAAAAAAAGGTCACACGGTGTCACCTCTGCTTTCTATTCACTAACGTAAGTCACTAAAGACAAAAGGGAGGTGCCCTAGACTCCACCTCCTAATGGGAAGGATGTCAAATACAATGCTTAGAAAGTGACTGGCACGTAACTAATTAACACTCAATAAATGCAGACATCATCCATGATCACTGTTGTTGTTGATGATGTTTTATATGTACTGTTATTGTGACAAGGAGGATAAGCAGGTATTCAAGGGAGAGGAGTGAGGTAAGCCTTTGAAGGAGCTCCAGGTAGATGACCAGAACACAGGGAAGGGCGTTTCAAGCAGGCCTGAAGATTTCAGGTTCTGGGGAACTCCCAGCTGCTCAAAACGCCTGGAACAGAGCATGGGAGCTGGGGTCAGATCACAGAAGGACGTGAATGCCTTGCAAAGCACTTGGACCTGTTGATAAGGGGTATGAGAGCCATGGAAGGTTTAAGCAGGGGAAGGTTCATCAGACTGACACTCTTGCTTACAAGCAGGTCTGGGGGAGGGTGAGACTGGAGGTGAGGGGCACCAGTAAGGACCTTGGGACGAGAACTGAAAGATGGGCAGAAGGGGATGAATGAGAGAGAGTCAGAGGAATAACCCACAAGGCTGTCCTGAGGAGAGTGGGAGTGATCATTTGAAACTTTCAAGAAGCAGGGGTTGTTTTCAACCTCATTTGAAATAAAACCCTGGGGATTTTTGGCAGGTTTGGTGTGGGACTCTGAACTTCACATTTCTTTCTATTATTTTTCTAGCCAAATTTCATTATTAAATACAACTGTATTTATTTGTGACTGGCTTATACCTGCTTTGTGGTTTTTTTAAATTAATCTATTTATTTTATATTTATTTTTGGCTGTGTTGGATCTTCGTTTCTGTGTGAGGGCTTTCTCCAGCTGCAGCGAGTGGGGGCCACTCTTCATCGCGGTGCGCGGGCCTCTCACTGTCGTGGCTTCTCCCGTTACGGAGCACAGGCTCCAGACGCGCAGGCTCAGTAGTTGTGGCTCACAGGCCCAGCCGCTCTGCGGCATGTGGGATCTTCCGGGACCGGGGCACGAACCCGTGTCCCCTGCATTGGCAGGCAGATTCTTAACCACTGCGCCACGAGGGAAGCCCCTCTTTCTATTTTTTTTTTTTGACTCACATATTCATTCTTTATTTTCCACCCAATTCCATCTTGTGATTCTCTTGGTTCTCTATCACGGTCTTTGGAAGGTTGTCTCAGTTCCAAATAGCTGGACTCCACATTTTGTACTCCCTGGTGCTGCTGGTCTGGGAACCCCACTTTGAATAGCCAAGGATCCCTAGACTTTTGTTAGTAGAAATATTTGCGAGTTACAGCTTTAGGGTACCCACTCGTTTCTGCTTGTCACCAGATGGGAAGAAAGAGGCGAGCAGTTTCTCCTTATCTTTTTTAAAAAAATATTTATTTATTTATTTTTGGCTGCATTGGGTCTTAGTTGCAGCACGCTGGATCTTTCGTTGCGGCACGCGGGATCTCTCGTTGCGGCGCATGGGCTCTTCATTGCGGTGCCCGGGCTTTTCGTTGCAGTGCGCGGGCTCAGTAGTTGCTGCATGTGGACTGAGTTGCCCCCGGCATGTTGGATCTTAGTTCCCCAACCAGGGGTTGAACCAGTGTCGCCTGCATTGCAAGACTGATTCTTTTTTCTTTTAAATAAATTTATTTATTTATTTATTTTTGGTTGCATTTGGTCTTCATGGCTGCGCACAGGCTCTCTCTAGTTGCGGCAAATGCGGGCTACTCTGTTGTGGTGCGCAGGCTTCTCACTGCGGTGGCTTCTCGTGTTGTGGAGCACGGGCTCTAAGCACGAGGGCTTCAGTAGCTGTGGCTCACGGGCTCCAGAGCGCAGGCTCAGCAGTTGCGGCACACGGGCTTAGCTGCTCCGCGGCATGGGGGATCTCCCCGGACCAGGGATCGAATCGTGTCCCCTGCATTGGCAGGTGGATTCTTAACCATTGCACCACCAGGGAAGTCCCTGAAAGACTGATTCTTAATCACTGGACCACCAGGGAAGTCCCTCTCCTTATCTTACCAAGGCAAATTCCATCAGCAGTCAGAGGGCCTATAATTTCAAGATGAACTGTAATTTTAATAATTCTGAGAGGGAAAGAGGCAAGTCTGAGATACTCTGCATATATGGCATAGAAAACGGCAGAATTACAAATGGAATCAGGTTCTGTAATGTTTTGCAACTATAGTGACAATCACAGGCAGAGGCGTGAATAGAAGATGGCTTTAGGTGGGAAAATGGGGTGGACATGGCTCCTCCCCAAGGTCTGCCCTCATCTCGTCTGCTCTAGGGCCTTCTTGTAGCCAGGTACTCTCATCTCAGGGTCTCTGCACTTGCTGTTCCCACACCTTAGAACCCCTTTACCCTCCTGTTATCTGTTCCACCTCTCTCACCCTTCAGATCTCAGCCAGTCAGGTCCTCAGTCTCTATGAGCCCCCCTGGAGCTGGCCTCCCCATACACACTCCAGGGTCCCTCTGTCCTCAATGGGAGGTTTGGGACCCTTTCTGGCTGGTCAGCACGGGCTTCCCCATGTCCAGCACAGGACACGCAGAGTGCAGAGGTGCTCTCTCATGAACTGAATTGCACCCACTGCCCCCCCCCAATTCATATGTTGAAGCTCTAACCCCCAGTACCTCAGAATGTAACTATATTTAAAGATAAATCTTTAAAGAGGCAACTAAGGTAAAATGAGGTCCCATGAGTGGGTCCTAATCCAATGAGTGGAGTCCTTATAAGTAGCGATTAGGACACAGACACACACACAGGGATGTGATGACATGGGAAAAAGATGGCCATCTACAAGCCAAGGAGAGAGGCCTCAGAAGAAACCAACTCTGCTGATACGTTTATCTTGGACTCTCAGCCTCCAGAACTGTGAGAAAATGAATTTCTGTTGGTTAAGTGCCCCAGTCTATGATATTTCTTATGGCAGCCTTGGCTGTACACACTCCGTAATACTCCCACCATGCCCTGGGTTTCTGTTATCAGAGCATTTATTACAAAGTGAAGAGCCATTCTCTCTTCCTTTCCATTAAAATCTCACTATTCTGGTGACTTCCCTGGTGGTCCAGTGGTTAGGACTCTGTGCTTCCACTGCAGGGGGCACGGGTTTCGATCCCTCGTTGGGGAACTAAGATCCCACATGCCGCATGGCGTGGCCAAAACAATTAATTAATTAAAAAAATCAATCTTACTGTTCAGGAGTGCCCTGGTGGTCTAGTGGTTAGGATTCAGTGCTTTCACTGCTGTGGCCCAGATTCAGGGAACTGAGATCCTGTAAGACTTGTGGCCAAAATATAAAAAACCAAAAAAAGTGAAATAAAATCCTACTGTTTACTGTTCAAGTCAAGGTTGTGGGGGGAGGGTCAACAGTGGGGAGGATGGGAGGATATGGAGTCTCTCCCAACCCCCAGGAACCAATTTTTGACTCTTTACCCCAGATATTCCATTCCCCTTGCCACAGATTACTTCAGGCATAGACATGTTCTACTTTCAGCTAGGAAGGGACAGGGTGGCTGCTTGAAGATGAGGCCTTTGGAGGTTGGGATGTGATGTCTGGAGCTGTTGCAGCCATCTTGGTACGATAAGAGGTAAAAAAAACCCCACCAAAATTGGCAAAACAGAAGATGGATTAAAAAAAGTGTCTTGGGGCTTCCCTGGTGGCACAGTGGTTGAGAGTCCACCTGCCGATGCAGAGGACACGGGTTCATGCCCCGGTCCGGGAAGATCCCACATGTCGCGGAGTGGCTAGGCCCGTGAGCCATGGCCGCTGAGCCTGTGCGTCCGGAGCCTGTGCTCTGCAACCGGAGAGGCCACAACAGTGAGAGGCCCGCGTACTGCAAAAAAAAGATGTATCTGTATGTATGTTTGTAACATGCCAGGATATCTCCAGAGGACCTAGAAGGCACCTGCTATGGTCTGAATATTTGTGTCCCCCCCAAATTCATATGTTGAAATCCTAACCCCCCAAAGAAGATGGTGTTAGGAGGTGGGACCTTTGGGAGGTGATTAGGTCATGCGGGTGGAGCTCTCTCATGAGTGGGATTAGTGCCCTTATAAAAGGGACCCCAGAGATTCCTCACCCCTTCCACCATGTGAGGACACGGTGAGATGGCAGTCTGTGACCTGGAAGAGGGCCCTCCCCCAAAGCTGACTGTGCTGGTACCCTGATCTTGGACTTCCAGACTCCAGAACTGTGAAAAATAAATATACATTGTTTACAAGCTGCCCAGCCTGTGGTATTTCATTACAGCAGCCCACAAAGGACTGAGACACCCCAGTAAGCCCACCAGGGTGCTGCGGGTAGGATGGGAGGGAAGCTTCTCAGCATACTCCTTCTTAATTTTGCTTCAAATATACCATGCATTTAAAAAATCAAATCAGGGGCTTCCCTGGTGGTCCAGTGGTTAAGACTCCGCACTCCCAATGCAGGGGACCTGGGTTCAATCCCTGGTCAGGGAATTAGATCCCGCATGCCGCAACTAAGATCCCA
The DNA here is from genome assembly GCF_003676395.1 of Aethalodelphis obliquidens. NCBI lineage: Eukaryota > Metazoa > Chordata > Mammalia > Artiodactyla > Delphinidae > Aethalodelphis > Aethalodelphis obliquidens. The sequence goes on along the minus strand of NW_020837997.1, from coordinate 4,922,029 downwards.
GCGCAGCCAAATAAATAAATAAATATTAAAAAAAAATCAAATCACATCAATCAATGTCCATCCTGTTTCAGTTCTAGAAGTCAACAACTTGGTCCAGATGCAGACAGAGCACACCTCCACCCTACCGCCACCCCAAAACAGAACCTCCACACTTAGTTTTCCTTGAAGAATTTTAATCACAAACTGGGGGTGGGGTGGGTGTGGGAGGAGGTAAAGGGAGTACAGGCTGGCTGCTAGAGAATGGTGGCTGACTCCAGGCCCCGCTCCTGGAAGTACCGATGGGGGAGGCGGGGGCGGGGGCCTTCGCTGAAGTACGACTTGATCCTCCTAAGTCCCTCCTGATCCCCCGTCTGCGAGTCCTCCCTGTGGGAGAGAGATGGCGACACTGACTTCTGGGGGATCGGCCCTCTCAGGCAGCGCTGAGCCCTGGCTTCTCACCCTCCTTCCTCATAGCACCTCCAGGACACCTACCATGTAACGTCTTCTGCCTCCTTCTCCAGGATGCTCTGGGCTGTGCGCCAACTGAACCGGACAAACTGGGGGAAGCCGAACACAGGGTCCACGTGCTCCCTCAACCACGCTTTTGTCTTGGGATCTGGGGGAAGGGTAGGGTGGACAATGTGCTAGCCCTGAGCCCTGCCGTAATGTCCCAGCTTCTCAGCTTGGCATCTGAGGCCCTACCACCTCATCTCAGTCCTCCTCTGGAGTACCTGAAGCACCGCCCACTGTCTGAGACATCTTCCTGCCTCAGGACCTTTGCACAAGCAGTTCCCCCCAACTCTTTGCCTGGTCAACAGTTGCTTATGGTGCAGTTTAAGGAGACTGCCCTTGAGACATCTCCCTTACCTCCCCCAAGGACATGAGGCATTGAACCAGCATTTGTGGACCATTGAGTTAATGCCCATCTCTCCCATGTAACCACGAACTCAGTGGGCACAAGGAGGTCCTTGTTTGTCTTGCTCATGGCTAAATCTTCAGGGCTTGGCCCTGCAGGTCACATACCAGGTGTTCAGTAAGCAATGAACACTGCCCAAAGTGTCTTTGGCCTGGACCTGGTTTCCTCCCTTTGGCCTCACCTAAGCTCCAATCCTAGACTTGCTGTGTTACCCCACCCAACTGCCAAAGGGTTCCTTGAACCCAGCCACTGAATCTTTGCCTCTGCCCTTGTGTGTCTTTGGGAGAGGTGGAGGGGAGGGGCACGATCATTTCCACTTTACAAACAGGGAGACTGAGTCTCCTAATGAAGAGAAAACAATGGATTCAAGCTGGGGCCACCGGACAGCACTGCACGGGAGCCAGTACCCCTCACTCTGCCCTTTGCGCCTTAACAAATGGACAGATGCCCATCGTGAGTCTCAGTCCTTCACTGGGGCTCCAGAGAGAGAGCAGAGAGGGAGGGAGGGAGAAGGGAAGAGGGAGTCTGCCAGCTGGAATCCAACTTTGCCACATTTTGGCCATAAGCAAGTGGCCCCCCTGTCTGGGCCTCAGCCTCTTCTGCTGCAGAGTAGGGTGGTCAGAACAACTTAGAAAACCTCAGAAGCATGCCAAGCCTGCCTTTTTAGTTTATTGTCACTCACCATTGGGGTAGCCTGAGCCATAATCAGTGTCCAGGTCCTGCAGTTTTTCCACAAACTTCCAGTTCTTCACAGCCTGGTCTCGGGCCACCTGTGGGCAAGATAGGCACTTGGGATCTCCCTCCCCATGAAGCAGCCATGCTTGCCTCCTGCCAGGGGGATGCTGGGAGCTGGCCATGGCCAGCAGGGGCCTAACCTTGGCACAGATACTGGCGGCACTGACCACGGGATAGAGGGCATCTGCCTTGGCCTTGACTGTCACCTCAACACCAGGAAAGCGCTGCTGCAGCCGCTCCTGGTATGTCTCTGGGGGCCCCACAGTGTCCACAAACACCTGCCGTGGTGACAGAAATGTATTCATTCAACAAACATCCAGAAAAACAACTGTGTAGATGATCCAACTTCACAGCCTTTGCACTTGATGTTCCCGCTGCCTGGAATACTCGTCTCCCAGCTCATGCCCAGGCTGCGTCTTCCTCTCGGGGGTCTCAGCTCAAATATCACCCTCTAAAGAGGCTTTTCCTGATCACACTATATCCATTCTACATTTATTAAGCACCTACCTACTGCATGCCATGGGCTGCTCTATGTGTTGAGGACATAGCAGTAAACATGACAGAGTAGACACCCTGGTGAGGGCCACAGACAAGAAACAGGACAAATAATAAAGAATAAGGGAGATCCAGAAGAGATTATAATTTTAAACAATTTGGGGGTGTTCAGGGAAGGTCACTCTGAGGTGGTGACATCTGAATAAAGGCCTGAAGGAAATGAGCCACAGGGAGATCTGGGAAAGAGTGTTCTAGTGCAAAGGCCCTGAGGTGGGACCATGTCAAGTACGCTGGACAGCAGTACGGGGACCACATGTCTAGAACAGAAATGAGGTCAGAAAAGTAACAAGAAAAGTAATCTCCAGAGCATTTATTATTCTCAAAAATCACCTTTACTATTTGCTTACCAGCTGCCCATCCATCTCCTCTGATTTGGTCATGAATCCGAGGGCAGGCTCCTTGTCTGTCTGCTTCAGTACTGCATGGTCAGCTCCACATTCCAGCCCTGGACCTCAGCCACCTTCTCAGCAAGGCCTCCCTTGTTACATTCTCTATCTCAAGTATATTTACCCTTGTGATTCTCTCAAAACGGTCTGTTCTTTGCCTTGCAAACTCGATGCAACACCAACTTATAATTCTCTCTGGGGATTTAATCTCATTCTTCACTTGCCTGTAAACTTTCCTGATTTAATTCCCACTGTGTTCAGAAAATTAAACATCGAGATTTACATTTCAAAAACGTAAATGACTGTCTGCTGTGTGGGGAGCACATTGTAGGGGAGGGGGCTGGAGGAGGATGGGGCAGGTATCCAGGAGGGGAGGGTGCCCTGGGCTAGGATACAGACTGCGGTCGGGGAGAACAGATGTGGGATTCGTTCTACACACTGAGCCTTTAGAATATGGAAATAGATTAGATGGGGGTGAGGCTGGGGGCCCCACCATGGTCCTCAGTGGGGCACACACTTAAGGTAGGAAAAACAGTAGGACATCAACAGCAGTAAAACACATTCCTGAATCATCCATCGCACTTCTATACTCCTATTTTATCCTGAGGTGATTAAACGGGGGCAATCCAACCAACAGTTAGCTCACCTGGGCCACTTTCACACCTTGGTCCAACGCATACTGCATCAGCCCAGTAGCTGTATCATGAGACAGGGAGTTCAGGTTGTATTTGACCCTGTGGTGGTGGACAGAGCCCAGTCAACATCGTTCCAGCCACCCATCCCTTCCAGCCCATGATGGCTACCCCCCCGCCCCCGGGACCCCTCACCGCCCAAGCATGCTGGTAGAGATGAGGTTTGGAGACAGCACGTCCAGTGCCCAGCCCACAAAGTCTCCGTCCTCCTCCATTTTCGCAAAGAGCCTGTGCCGCTCGCTCTCCGACAAGGTCTTTGAGTCTGGGTGGAGGATTGGGAGAGAAGGGGAGCGGCTGGTTCCCCCAGTTCCTGCTCTCCCCCTCCAGCTTGCACCCGCCCCTGAACATGCCCAGGAACCGCCTCCCTAGATCTACCCCAGGGCTCACCTGCCACTTTCAGGGCCTCCAGATCTGCCAGGCGGGACAGGGGGCAATAGCAGATGGCGTAGACCATGGGGCCTGGGGAAGAGGGGGTCCAAACAGTGAGCCCGTGAAAGCCGCCATCTCTATTCCATCATCACCGCTTTTTTTTTCGGTGCCATCACCAATGCCATCGCCATCACCACTATCACCACCACCACCACCCCCCCGAGTGCGGTGCAATCCCAGCTCCTGTTCCAGTGCAACTTGCATCCACCTTATCACGCCCCTCCCCCACCCGGCCCTGGGGGCGCACCCAGCACCGGGCCCCGGCCCGCTTCATCGACGCCCAGGACGCAGGGCTCCTTGCGGCACACAGAAGGTACAGGCGAGTTCAGGCGACAGCGGCCCGTATTGTCTCTCTCCAGCTCGCTGAGATCCATGCCGCCGCAGCCGCCGCCACCAGCGGCAGGAACAAAGTCTGCAAGGAAAGGTCTCTGCGCGCTTTTTCCGCGGGTCCAGAGGCAGTGCTAGCTCTCGACCAATCGCCGCGCAAGACGCGCCCCAAACGTTCCCGCCGCCGTTGTCGTTTGCGCAGCACACGCCGACGTCGCTGCCGTGCAGCTTCCTGGGAATTGTAGTTCCCGAGTCTGACAGCCGAGCTCTATGGTTGGGGAACTGGATAGGCGGGGTCGCTTTCCAAGCTCCGCCCGGGTGTCACTGGAGCTCCGCCCGCCGGGGCTGGAGGGAGGAGAGGGAAATAAAGGGGAAATTGAGGGGGGCCTTGAAGGATTCGACCCGGTCAGAGCCTAGAAGGTCAGATACCACTAGACTCCCAGAATACGGTGTCCGCATCACTGAGTTCCTGTCCCCCATCTGGTTTCAGGCTCTTTGTACTCGAGGTCCCTGCTACTCCACACAGTCTAAGCCCCCTGGACTAGGTATCCTGGCTCACGCTGGGCTCAAACCTTCGGACTTAGAGTCCCCCAGCTCTCTCTCTCCGTAGCTCACCGGGAGAGCCACCCCCCCCGCCTCTCGCCTGCTTTCTACCCTCTCTCTCATCCGGGCTAAGCCTCTCCTACCCCCGAACCGAGATCCCAGACCTCTACAGACTCCGGCTCAGAGTCTCCGCCCACCACGCAGGCTCCTTTCCCCTCCATCCCCAATTCAGGGTTCATGCTCCCGCCCCGTCTCCCACCCTTCTCCCTCTTTCTCCCACGTCTTAGCGAGGAGCACGCCTCCCAGATTTGTCCACCACTCCAACGACATGTCTCTTTCTATTCCCTGCTCTCAACAGAGCTCACGCCCTCAGACTGTGGGTTTCTGTTCCTCATCAGGGTCCCAGTTCCTCCATCTGCGTTTTCCCCTCCCCACCCCCACCACCTTTCTTCCTTTCTCCTCGGATATCAGCGGGGCTCCCATCTCCTGACTCAGCCCTCCCTTCCCACGCTGCACTCAAGCCCCAGATTTAGTGCCCCATTGTTCCCTCTTCGAGGCCCGCCTCGTACCCGCCCCCCACAGCCCTTCCTCTCTCCCCTGCCCACCCTGGGAACCCGCGGCCCCGGATTTGCCCATCAGCCCCGGCCCCGCCTCCTCCGCGCCCGAGGCTCACCCGGGCTCAGGGCCTCCAGTCGCAGTCGTTCGGCTCGCAGGATGAACAATCTCGTTGCCGGCAGGGCCGCTCCTGAACCAGATTCTCGCGGTCCATGAACACCGGGCCCGGCGCTGTGCCCACAGCCTCGCGGCTGCGCTCCTGCTTGCCCAGGTCGCAGAAACAGCGCCACTTTCCCCACGGGCCAAGGGCAGAGTCTTCCAAGTCTAGGGATGGAGGGCCAGGTAGGAGGGAACCTTTCCCCCCGCACCCCCAGGGAGGGAGGAGGAGAAAGACACTAATACATCACAACAGTTCGTATTTGCTCAGTTGTGCTTCTGTGCCAGGTACCCAGCCATAGATTATCTCTAATCTTACCGTTAGTCCCAGGTGGGGAAACTGAAACTTAAAGAGAACAAGCCACCCTTCCAAGCTCACACAACTGGTGAATGGCCCAGAGGGACTGCAAAATGACACTTCCCACCTGTGCCTGCCTGTCCAGTTGGGAATGTGGTACCACACCCTTGGTGTCCACCATCTGAAGATGACTCCTCTCTCCAGGGGCATGATCTTGAGCCTGTCCAACTGGCACAGTGTCACCTGACCAGCAGGGTTGCCAGGTGGTAAATTAAATGACATAATTGTCATAACGAAGGTACTTAAAGCCCCTGGCGATGTGCTAGTACATAACACAAAAACAATTATTATGATCACTTTCAAAGCAGCTACAACGTTTATTAGACGCCCTTCACAACCCTTCTTTTACTGACTCTTCCCTACAGCCCTAGTTGACAGGTCTTAGCCCAAATCTGTGGCTCACAAAGTCCTGACACCTCATGCCCTCACCAAGCCTCTGCCAGACAACACTGGCCTCTTTCCAGTCCTCTGTCAGGCCGTTTGGCCTTGGCACTTGCGGTTCCAACTCCCTGTTGCACTCTTCCCCCTAAATCTTCGCATTTTAGGCTTTTGCTTGTCATTCGGGCTGCATTGGTTACCTATCTTCAGCCGGGCCTTCTCTGACTTCAGAAGTTTACCTGCACCCTGCCTTTTCTATCTCCGCCTTTCCCAGCACTTATCCATGAGTTTATGGATATGTCTGCGTCGGTATTTATTGCCTGCTCACGTCCCCTCTCCCGGTGTAGGCTGCTTATAGACAGTCTCTATCTCAATTTACAGATGAGAAAACTGAGCCTCAGAGAAAAGTAATCAGCCCGAGGGGCGCCGCCAGTGCATAGCTGGCAGAGATTTTTTTTTTTTTTTTTTTTTTTTTTTGGGGTACGCGGGCCTCTCACTGTTGTGACCTCTCCCGTTGCGGAGCACAGGCTCCGGACGCGCAGGCTCAGCGGCCATGGCTCATGGGCCTAGTCACTCCGTGGCATGTGGCATCTTCCCGGACCGGGGCACGAACCCGTGTCCCCTGCATCGGCAGGCGGACTCTCAACCACTGCGCCACCAGGGAAGCCCCTGGGCAGAGATTTGAGGTCCCTGAAGGAGGGTCTATTTGCAGCCAGATGGTGACGTGGGGCAATGAAGCACCTTTCTGCACTATCACAGCCGCAGCCTGCAGTTACCTTTCTCCAGATGCTGCAGCCGCAGCTGCTCCCAGGTGTCCCCTTCTCCCTGCTCGCCGAAGTATTGGTAGTCGGGGGAAACCTGGGCAGGAGTTGCCAGCAGCAGGAGTATCAGAGGCAGCAACAGTAGTGTCAAACCGCTCCGGGCCATGCCGGACTCAACCGACCCCAGCTCGCTCCAAAGAGGAGCCCCGCGCATCAACCCCGCGGGCCGACGCAGTGGTCGGGGCCGGCGGCTGCGCGTCTCCCCCTGCCGCCCGCGAGCAAGTGGTCGCGACCGGCTCCTCTTTCCCTCCCCTGCGCTTGCAGTGGACCCGACCGTTCCGCTCGTCCGCCCACCCCTCCGCGCTAGGCGTCATGGTTCGGGCCTAATATAAAAGGCTCCAAGGGCCAGGGCACACTTCGCCCTACGAAAGCGAGTCTGTGCGTCCGCAAGTCTGTGCGTCCCGCCCTTTCCCACGCAGGTATGGACACCTGGAGTGCATCGAGCTGCGGGGAGTCCCCTTGGAGCAGCTTGGGCCCTATCCGGACCTCAGCGCTGGCCGCCTTTGTTTTCCGCCCGCCGTAGTGGCCGCCTTTGTCCTTGCGGGGAAAAACGAGGCCAGAGCCTTGGAGTACAGGCCGCATCCCCAGGCTCCCCGCCCCCAGCTCGCGGCATCTCCTCCTGGGGCGGTGGGCTTGCGCGACCGCGCTCAGGCCGACACGCTAACTGGGGGCCGGCCGGCAGCTGCCCGGCCCCTCTAGCTGTCCAGGGGGGCGGGTCTCCCAAAGTCTCAAGGCCGTGCCAACCTGGTCCCGGAGAAGGTGCGAGGCAGTACTGCTGCCTCCGCCGCTCTGACTCAGTAACTGGGCCCGGTACGCAGCGTGACCTTGGGAAGCGAGGACAAAGGGTCGTCCAGGGCGCACTGACCGGGCGGGGGTCTCGGCTTTCAGTCATGACCTCCGGCTACGCGCACATCGGAAAGCCCGCCCCGGAATTCCAGGCCACCGCCGTGGTGGATGGCGCCTTCAAGGAGGTGAAGCTTTCAGACTACAAAGGTGAGGGCGGCCTGGAGGGGGCCCTGGTGGGGGCGGGGCACAGGCATTAGAGGGACTGAGCCCTAACTCCTTGTCTATTCCCACCCCCTTCCCCAGGAAAATACTTGGTCCTCTTTTTCTACCCGCTGGACTTTACCTTTGTGTGCCCCACGGAGATCATCGCTTTCAGTGAGCGTGCCGAGGAGTTCCACAAGCTGGACTGCGATGTGCTGGGCGTCTCTGTGGACTCTCAGTTCACCCACCTGGCTTGGTATGACCAGTGGGGACCAGTAAGGAGGAAGGGTGCAGCTAAACCTACACCTCTATAGGGTCTGAGCTGTGTGTTCTCCTGGCCGGTGCTCAACCTCTGCGTCTCCCTTTCCCATCAAGAAAATAATGGAAATAGTGATTCCCAAGTCCTCAATGATGATGACAGTAATTAGCTTTTGGAAACTAGTTTCGTGGCGTAGAGAGTTAGCAGATGCTTTTTTTCACTTAGGGCAACACAGCCTCCCTCCCGTGAACTATTTCAGCAAGGTGGAAACTCCAGTTCAAGAGAGTGAAGGGCTGGGCCCAGTGACACAGAGCTAGAGAGAGGAGGATGGGGACTCTAAGGCAGGTTCTCTGCCTCAAGGTGCTGGAAACCACCAGTACATGTGAAGCCACTTTGCTAGAGTATTAGCTTAGTCTTCCCAGCTGTGAGAAGCAGCCCCAGCAGCCACTTCAGGGTGGGGTGGGTGGCGCTTCCTGGGGTTTGCTCAAAAGCCCCTTATCTCTCACCTCCAGCACCCCCTCTCCAGCCCTTATCACATGCAGGCCCAAAGGGTGAGGACCCTGCTGTGCCAGGCATCCTGAGGTCCCAGCCCTGTCTCCCCCACCCACAGGATCAACACCCCCCGGAAGGAGGGAGGCTTGGGCCCCCTGAACATCCCCCTGCTGGCTGATGTAACCAGAAGCTTGTCCCGTGATTATGGCGTGCTGAAGGAAGATGAGGGCATCGCCTACAGGTACTGTGGGACCCTCAGGAAGCCCCCATCCTCAGAGTGAGGGGATCGCTCTTGGGTGATGCCCTCCCTGCCCCCAGCCCTGTGGCTAGCAGGAAGACGGTGCTCCCTCCCTGGGTCCTGACAGTGGGAACTCTGGCTCCTCACTGTGAACTCTGCTATCTCAGGGGCCTCTTTATCATCGATGGCAAGGGTGTCCTTCGCCAGATCACCATCAATGATTTGCCTGTGGGCCGCTCTGTGGATGAGGCTCTGCGGCTGGTCCAGGCCTTCCAGTACACAGATGAGCACGGGGAAGGTGAGCCGAAACCCACATTCACATGTGTTCACACATGGGTACATATGCAGCCCCTCTGTCATGCACGCATACATTCACTGCCCGCCCTGTCGCTTGTGTGGGGTGGTTGTGAGGGCCCCAAAGAAGATTTAACTCAGGGCCTTGTCTGCAGGACGTTTCTAGTCTGGTGGGAGAGATACCCCAATATAAGGGTGGGGAGCTGGGGAGGTAATAGAAATCTGTAGAAGGTATTTGAGAAGGCCTGTGCCAAGGCAGGCTTGAATGTTAGTTGGATCAGAGTATCTTCTCATGTGAAGGCCACAGCCTGACCACAGGCCCTCAAAGTCCACTGGGGCTGGGGCTAAGAGAGAAAGATGCGATTAAAGGAGCCAGAAAGAAATTAAAATGTCAGCCAGGGAATTCCCTGGCGGTCCAGTGGTTAGGACTCTTGCACTTTTACTGCTGAGGGCTCGAGTTTCCCCTGGTCAGGGAAACTAAGATCCCACAAGCCACACGGTGCGGCCAAAAAACTACATAATAAACTAGGTACTTCCCTGGTGGTCCGTTGGTTAGGACTCTGCGCTTCTACTGCAGGGGGCACGGGCTCAATCCCTGGTCGGGGAACTAAGATCCCACGTGCCACATGGTGTGGCAAAAATAAATAAATAAATAAAATAAAATGTCAGAAAATCCTGCAGCTGGGCTTGGAGGGCTTCTCTTACCATGTGGCATGGTCTTAGGCCTGGACCACTTGGCTCCAGGCTTTTTCTTCTGCAACTCCTGCTCTTGCTTTGCCTCTTTTTGTCCCCTCACTACTGCTCTACCTTGAGTATGGCGCTCTGGCCTCATATGTGCGCCCCTGTTTCTCCACAGTCTGTCCCGCTGGCTGGATGCCCGGCAGTGACACAATCAAGCCCAGCGTGGACGACAGCAAGGAATATTTCTCCAAACACAACTAGGCTGGCAGAGGGGCGGCAAGCTTGGGCTCTTGGCCCCCATCTGTGCCCCCACCTGGGTGCCCCATACTGACCCAGGAAAGGCCCCTTCAGACTCTACAGTCCATGACCCCAGAGGGCTAGGCCAAGGCTTTCTCAAGCTACCAGCTGAGAGCTGGTGAACGGTGACCCCCTCCTTGGAGCCCACATAGCTGAGAACAGGCCTAGAGGCGACTAATAAAGTATTAGGGACAGATGTGAGTCTGTGTTGGTGTGATTTGTCCTGGCGTGGTACCACTCCCCACCCCCTTCTCCAGACTGTGGCCTGGGAAACTGACATTGTAGTTACCGATCTCCACCACAAGGTGGCAGTCTTGCATCATGCTCACTGCTTACTCTCCTCCCTCTTTCTCCTTGGCCTGAAGACGGGTGGAGGGGCCGGGGGCGATGGTGCTGTTGGCCCCTTGCAGGGAGCAAGTCCCAGGCTGCCTTACAACCTGAAACCTGGCCATGCAGAGCAGCGCCCACACCTGAACAGCAGCCAGCCTGGGTTCAAATGCCGGTTAAGCTGTGATCTTCCCTGGGTCTCTTCAACAGCAAAATGGGAATAAAGACAAACCTACATTTCACCATTTCACGTTAAAAGAGATGAAGTACGTGAAGCTCAGGGCTCTTTTAATGGTTATTAGGACCAAGTTCCTGGGGCTGGAAGAAGGTGGGGACCCAATCCTGAGCACAGAACCAAGAGAGGGAGCTTGAGGTAGAGGCAGAGTCCCTGCTGCAAGTTCTACACCACCCCAGGTTGGAAGGGCTGTGCCTTCCCCTGAAGTGGAAGGATGAGGGTTAGGCTGGGAGGCAGGTGTTAGGAGCAAGACAGTGTTTGAAGGAGCTCAGTTTGATGCTGTGCATGTTCAGGCAAGTGGCTTTGCCCCTCTGAGCCCCCATTTCCTTCCACAGAACAGGACTGACAAGCTCATTTAATCCACAGACCCATTATTACTGCTATCCAGCCTAACGCCCTCCAAGGGCGCCCATCTCAGCCTTGGGGTTTTATCTACACTCCTCCCCAAGGCCCTGTGTGGTCTTCCCTGACCTCATCTCCCAACTCCTGGTTCACTGCATTGCAGCACACAGCCTTCTTGCTGTTCTTTAACAGGCTGATCTTGTTCTGGCCACAGGAGCTTTGCATGTGCTGTTCCCTCTGCCAGAACGCTGTTACTCAGGATTTTCTCAGGCTCAGCTTCAAAGCTGCTGAAAAATCGCCTCATTAAAGTTCCATGTTCCCAATCCATTCTCCAAAGCAGCTAACCTCCCCGGCCCCATCACTACCACTTTGACCATTTTTTTTTTCTTCCTAGCACTTACCACCATCTCCGAATCACGCTTGCTTGTTTATTGTCTGTCGGCCCTGGTCCCGTCTGTGACTCCTGGGCCAGGTTGTTCAGTACTTTATAAATGAATTAATGAAGCGTCTGTTCTACCCCACCTCGCCCCTGTGGCTTGGTTTCTCGATCTGTGTTTTTCTCTGCTGCTCTGGGGGCTTCCAGCTCCGAAGCCAGCCAGATCCCCATCGGGGCTCACCAGCCGCGCTCGCACCCGTCACAGCTGCGGGGGAGGCAGCCCCATGAGAGGGCGGCGGCGGCGCCCGGCGGCCCGAGCAGCCGCCCCGGCAGGACCAGACCTGGCGGTCGCCCCGCTCCCGGCCTGGCACCCGGGAGGGGAAACTGGCAGGCGGGCACCGCCCTTCCTGGCGGGGGTGGGGAGGGGATCGCGGCGGCAACGACGCGCAGGCAACTGCATCCCCCCTCCCGGGTCAGGTCAGACGGAGCTGGCGTGGGCTCGGCAGGACCCAGGCACCAGCCCGATGGGGGAGACTCTGGGGTGGCTCCCGGTGTTCTGGAGTGCGGCCCGCCCACCGCGGACGCTCTGGACCCAGGCCTGGGGCTTTCCGGGCCTTGGTAGCCGCCAGCCTGGGAAAATCCCGGCCCCTTTCCCGGCGCCGCGGCCCTGCCCGGCAGAGCGGGGGAGGGGATTCCCGGAATCTGCCCAGAGACCGCCGTCGCGTCACTGGGCAGAATCAGCCCATGTTTGGACAGCGCTTCCGTAGCGTCAGCGGGGAAAGCCCCGGCGCGCGCGGCTGGGCGGGGCCGCGCCTGCGCACTGCGCGTTTCGCGCCAGGCATCCTGTCCCCCGGTGCTGGGGAGTTGCGGGACCTGGTTCCCGCCCTGCACCTTCCAACCCGGGAGATCGGGGGACGCAAGAAGGGTTGGACACCCAGGCTGGGGACGCAAGATGTCTGAACAAAGCTGGCGAGATTGACACAGTTACAGGAGCAAGCCACAAACCGCAGTGGGGTGGGGGCATCCCACTACTCTCCTCCCTCCGCCCGCCCGGCTTGGAAAAAAAGACAACAGAAATTAATAAAGAACCTTTTTTTTTTTTACTTAAATAGATTCAATAAAAAGTAAGAACAACACACACACAAACACATCTTAAAATAAATTCTTTAGATACCGACTGCGCGTTTCTTCCGCACAGTACGGTGCAGAGGGGGGGAGGGCGGGGGCGGGGGTCCCCTCCCCAGTATCTCCGAGGGCTTGAGTACCGGTCGGCGGGGCCAGCTCCGCCGCAATCGCCCCCTCCTCCCCTCCCTGTTAAATACACAAATATATTATATTCAATATGAATTGAGTCCAGCAGAAAAAAAAATACAAAAAAAACGTGGAAGGGGGGCTTGTAAACGTCGAGGTGGAAGGACTGGCCGCAGAGCGGGCGGGCAGGAGTCCAGTGTGGTTTGTGGCGTCCCCAGGCCCCGGGGCCGGTGCCCACCGCCTGCCCCCTCGCCCCATGGGAGGCGTGCGCCCAGCCGTCCAGGTTGGGAAAATGTCCGTACGGGGGATAGGGGGGCGCTCAGAAGGCGTGTCCCTTGACCCCAAGCAGTAGCTGGCAGCCGTTGCTGACGTGGGTCATGACCTTCTGTTTGAGCTGGGCCACCTGCTCGCGGAGGAGGCCGGCAGTGCTGGACAGCCCGGCGTTCTCGGCCTTGAGTGTCTTCACCTTGTCCTCCAGGCGCGCGATGCGCTCCAGCTTCCGCTTCCGGCACTTGGTGGCCGCCAGCCGGTTCCGCAGCCGCTTGCGCTCTACTTTGATGCGCTCCTGGTCTTCCATGTTGATGGGGGACACCGGCGGCGTGGCGTCGCGGCTGCGCGCCTCAGGCACGGTCTGCGGTTCCTCCTTGAAGGTGGAGGCGCCGCGGCCCAGGCCCAGCTGCGCCGGGTGACCGCCGGCGAAGGGCGGCGCGTGTGGGAGGTAGCTGATGGTGGCCGTCGGGTACGAGCTCCCAGTCCCGACGGTGGCCCCGGCTCCTCCGGAGGTCGCAGAGGCTGGAGAATAGCTGCTGAGGTTGGTGTAGACGGGAGGCGGCTCCGGGCCGGCATATACGCCCCCGGGCCCGGCCGGGGGCCCCCCGCTGGCGCCCAGGGACACGTTGGGGGGCGTCACGTGGTTCATCTTGTGCAGGTCGTCCAGAGCTTTTACAAAGCCGTCGGCGAAGCCTTCCTGCTCCTCGGTGACGCCGCCCCCTGCGCCCCCCGCACCTCCGCCACTGCCACCCCCGCGGGGGTAAAAGTACTGTCCCGGGGGCGTGGGCGTCGTCGTGATCACGCCGTTGCTGTTGGGGACGATCAGGCGCTCCAGCTCCGATGAGGCGAGCTTGAGCGACGCGCCGGTGTCCGAGCCCTGGCTGGAAAAGTAGCTGCCGCCACCGCTGCCCTCTGGGCCGGGGCCCCGCGCTCCGGGTGCTTTAAGATTTCGGTAGGGGTCGGCCAGGTTGAGCGCCAGGCTGGGTTTCAGGAGTTTGTAGTCGTGTAGAGAGAGGCCGCCCGGGGTCCGGCCGTATCCGGCCGCTGCGTATGAGTCGTCGTGGTAGAAGGGCTGTTCCATTTTAGTGCACATCCGGGCGGCCCGGTCGGTCTGAGGGTCCCTGCGGGGCCGCCCCGGGCCTCGCTGCAGCGAGACGCGCGCAGTCCGCGGAGGTGGCTGGACCAGGTGTCTGGACGCGCGTTCCCGGGGGCCTGTACGGGCCGAGAGAGGCCAACAGGCGGCTGTGCACGGAAGCTCTGTGCGGCTTCTCTAGCCCCTCTGCCCCCCTCTGGCGCACTCGCTTTCTTCGTGTTGCGTCCCCCTTGCTCCCCGCTCCCCGTTGGCTCCGATGCTGGCCTGGACGCGCTCAAGGTCCCGGCCGCTCAGCCGGAGCCACACGCCTTTATACGGCGATTGTCAGCTGCGGAAGTGCGCTCCGATTGGCGGTCGCCCGAGCCGGGCCCCCGCGCCCCCCTCCTGGAGCGTGGGGAAGGGGAGGAGGCGGCTCGCGTCATTGTCAGGAAGCGCGTGTCCTTGTAAACAGCGGCCACGGGCTGGGTGGCTCGGAGCGACTGCAGGGGGAGGGGCTCAGAGGACCCTGGTGCGCGAGGAAGGGGGCACTGGGGCGGTCAGAGGTACACGGGGAGAGGCTTCAGGGAGGGCGATGACTCCCCTGGAGTACTCGATGAGGGATACGAGGAACTGGTACAGAGCAAGTGTGCGTGTGTTGGGGGGACGGGGGTGGTCCCGAGCTGCACACGGAAAGGCCTGAGGGATCTGGAGTCTTCCAGAGGGGCTGGGAGGGCTGAGAATACACTGAGAGACCCCCCAAAGGAGAGACAGGAGGGTTAAGCAGGGTAGGTGGGGGAGTGGTAAGGAGACGCCTGACTCAGAAATTGAGTGGGGGGTCCAGGGTACAGAAGAGTTGAGGGACTGGAATTTTCACGAGAGGAACTGAACCCAGGAAAAGTGAGGAAGGGGAGCGATCAAAAGTGTACACGGGAGCTGCTGGACACCCATTATGCAGAAAATGAGTAGGGGTCCTGGAGTCCATGGGAGAGACTGAGAGTCCCCCACAAGTTGGAAGGGGAAGGAATTGGGGGTCCTATATATGGAAAAAGTGAGTGAGGGTCCTGGGGTACACTGAGTCAAGGAAAATATGTGGGGTAGAAGTTTAAGACACTGTCAGAGGTTGGAGGTCACTGGGGGTCATCTGCGAAGGCCCGACGGAGGAGAATTAGAAGGGTCGGGGCACCCCTTCAGTACTGAGATAGTACTGACAGAGGGTCTCCGGTTGAGACATGAGAGAAGAAGGGGTCTTTTGAGGATCCTGGGGACCTAGACTGCTGCATCTTCCACGATCGGCGTCCCCTCTTGTGGGTGACCTCTAGGTGCCTGTATACTCTGTCCCCACCCCAAAGACCTCCCCCAGTGACCCTGGACTTGACCGACATAGTGTCGGCTCCTGGTGCCTAGACCCAGCCCGACGGCCGGGGCGCGGTCGCCCAACCCCACTCCTTCCTTAGAAACAGGCTGGGGAAAGAGCGCCGCGGCAGGAAGTGTGGCAACAGCCCAGGGGGAAGGAACAGGGCCCTGCCTCCGTCACTCGAATCCTACGGGACCATGCGCCCCGCCCTGGGTCCAGCCGGGTTCTGCGCCTCGTAAGAGGAACCTGGGCTTGCGACCCCAGAGGAAGCCAGGGGCGTGGGACAGGCCCCGCCGCAGAGGCCTCCAGTCGTCGATCCCCACCCAAGCAATGGTTCAGCCCTTGGCGCCCGCAGGCGATCGCCGAGGCTGGCAGTCCGGGACGATTCCATCGGCCTGACGGAGGGGGACTCACCGGGGCCTGGTCGCCATGGCAACAGGCCGGAGTCCGCGGGCAGGATTGGGGGCGGGGCGGCCCCCGGAGTCTCTCCCCGCCGCCCATATAAGGGCACAGGAAGGGGTGGGGTTAACGCTGTCCCGGAGCCCCGGCCAGGAGCCGGCTGCCCCGATCTGCCAGGTCCCAGGGCGCGCCAGGGCCCCAGGACGGCTAGTCCCGACCAGCCCCGGCCGCCTGGCCCGGCCCCACCCAGCCGCTCTGGGGCCGCGTCCTGCCAGGCCCTGCCCGACTCGACCCAGCCTGGCAGGTCCCCGCCTGCCCGCGGGCCTGGGTCGGACTTCGCCCCCGGCCCGACGGGCGTGGAGGGGGCGGGTCAGTGCCTCGAGGCGACCCCAGTGCCTGGGCTGGCTGGCACGGCTGCCTCCTACCTCGAGCTGGGTGCCCTTACTTTCTGCCAGGAGGTCTGGGGCCCCTCCCCCCATACATCCCTAGGGGCTGGGGTGTCCCCACCTTCACTCATGTGGGTGACGGGCCCTACTCCTGTTTCAGTGTGCGGGTCGCCTCACCATCCAGAATACCTAAAAGGGGGATCCTTTCCCTCATCTGAGTTGTCTCCCTCATCTGAGGGAACCCCTCCAGAGCCCCTTCCCCAGAAATGGGTGAAGGTTTAGATGGTGAGGCTTCCAGTTAGACTTAAGGTGGGACTTCCAAGCAGATAGGCTGTGAGCCACTAGAACCAGAGGTGAGCTCAGTCTCTCTCTCTCTCTCTCTCTCACTCAGAGAGAGTGTGAGGCCTCTGTCTTTTGGGAGCATGGACGTTTCTTTAGGGTAGAGAGAGGCTGAGGGTGGGGGGCTAGCCAGACTTTGTAGGGCAAGCGCAGAGCTCACCAAGTGTGGAGGAGAGAAGGAAAACGAAAGAGGCAAAAGAGAAACTGAGCTCTGTGGGGGCTGGGGGAAGTCCGGCAGAGCAGTGGCTTTGGGGAGGAAGGTCCCATGAGAAACTGGGGGTGTCCCCATCTTTGGAGGGTCCTTGTGATCCCTGGGTACCCCCTCTCCTCCTCCCTTGCTTGAACTGCTCCCCTCCCCCGCCTCAGGCTCAAGGGAGATTCCAGTGGCCGCTGAGTCTGGCAGGCAAGCTGCCAGGCCTGTGTCTCCTGCCCATGCTAATAACTGCAGCTGACATCTGGCTGGGCCCTGCGGGGGCGCAGCGGGCAACGTCGGGGGGCTGGGCAGGCCTGGCTGGAGGGCAGCATATCAGGAAGCCAACCTGCAGGTCCCACAGGCCAGGAGGCCACAGTGAGTCAGCCCTGACCAGTGCTGAGGCTGCCCATGCCAGGGGAGTCCTGGAGAGAGGTGAGACTGGCCCAGTAAGGGTAGAGATGGAGGCCAAGGACCCAGCAAGGAAAAGTGGATGTATGGGGGGTGGGGGGCAGGGCAGGGAGGGATGCAGGGTTAGAGTCATGCAGACAGCAGACTGAGAAATAATAATTATTATTTTTGTAGCTAACACTTATATGGCTCTTACCATGGGCCAGGCACTCTTCTAAGTGGTTTACATAGAATAATTCATTGCCTGCTTCCAACAGCCCAGCGAAATGCATGCTATTTGTAGCCCCGTTTAACAGACTAGAAAACTTAGGCACAGGAAGGTAAGGAACTTGCCTGAAATCCCACAGCTATAAGCACTGGAGTTGACCTAGAACCTGAGCTGTCTGGCTCCAGAGCATTAGCCACTTTTTATGTGGATAATGACAATCAGAGAGGCATTTATGCAGTGCCAACTGTATGCCAAGCTCTGCAGGCCCTTTCATGAAGGGTCTCATTTATCCAGGCTTGGGCACAGGGCAGAGGGCTGCTGGTGTGTTTGGGGGCAGGTCAGCATGCTCTCTGCAGGGTGTTTGACCAGGGGGTGGGGATTGGGCCAGTGAGGGAGGGCGGGGGCCCAGCTAAGCTGGTACAGCCGGTTCCAAGCCCCTGCCAGTTTCACCCTTCTAGCCTGGGTGCCACCACCTCATGCCGCCCCACTGGCGCCAAGGCTGGCCGTCCCTGTGAGGAAGGTGTGAGGATAGCCCCCTCCTCCGTCTGCCCTGGGTGCCCAGACTAGCCTCTGGGTACTGCCCAGGCCCTGGGCTCCAGACTAGCATCTGGCTGAGGAGTCTGTGCCCAGGCTTCCCTCATGCCCAGGGGCCCGGGGCCTGGGGGACTGGATAAGGAGGAAGTTCGCCCCCCCCCTCCACCTACGGGTCTCTCTGGGGCTTTTGGCCTTGGCAGGAGGGACTTCTCCTTCTTATAAATAGCCTGGCGACCCCCCTCCCCCCTGGCCTACTGGCTGGCAGGGCCCTCACCAGGAAACTGGGCTGGGGGCTGCCTGTGAGTCAGGCAGTGGGCAGGCCAGGACGAGAACCCGCAAGTCATAGCACCCAGGCTCCCTCGTCCCTGCCCCTGGGTGTGGACAGGCAGCTGGCAGGAAGAGGCTGAGGATCACGGAGGCCCTCCCCCAGGAACCCCTGGCTTTCCAGTTACTTCCCTCCTCCACCTCTGTGGTTTGGGGGGTCCCTCACCCCTCTCCTGGAGAGGAAGCTGCTCGGTTTTCTTGGAAGCAGGAAGGAGAGTCTGTCTCCTCAGGCTGACTCAGCTGGGCATGAGGGGAGTTTCCCACAAAGCTGTTTCTGTGCCCCCCACTGCTGGCGAGGTCTTGGGGGGCCTGAGCATGGCTGAGATCCCAGGTGCCCCATTTACGGGGGATGTGCTGAGAAAACAGGCCCACATCCCACCAGGGACTGAGGCTGCTGAGCTGGGCCTCCTAGGGGAAGTGACAAACAGCAGGCCGGGAAGGGGGGGGCGATGGTTGGAGAGAGGAAGCACCAGGATCTCTGAGTGGGGGTAGAGACTGGCTGGGAAGCCCAGAGCCCCGCAGCATGGTCCAGGGGCACGTGTGTGTCTGGTTGGCTGTGGGTTAGTGTGTGGCTGGCCTGTCAGGACATGTGAGAGTGTGTGTGAGGCCTGTCTTCTCAGGGCATGTGTCTGTGTGTTGGCCCAACACTGCAGGGGTGTGTAGGACCTGCCTGCTTTGGCGCGGGGTGGGGGGGTTGGGGGGGGAGTGTGTGTGTGAGTATGTGTATGGTCTATGAAATAGGTTGCATGTGGCTGGCCTATGTACATGAATGTAGGTTGTTTTGGAGTTCATATGGCTAACCTATTCGTGTCTAGTGTGTTTGTGTGTCTGTGTGTGTGTGAGGTCCATGGCTTGCCTGTGTGAGGTCTGTGGCTGGTGTGTGTCTGTGGCTCAGCTATGTGTGTGTGTCTATGTGGGCTCTGTGGCTGGTGTGTGTGTATGTGTGTGTGTGTGTGTGTTAGCCAACAGGTTCTGTCACGGTGTCTCTGTGCCAATGTGTTAGTGAATGTCCGACTGTGGCCTGTCAATGCTTCTCTGCGTTGGGTGTGACTGTCTGGCTAGACCATGTGTGTGACTGTCAGTCTGTCTGCTTACATCTGCCCAATCTGTCGGAGGGTCTGACGTGTGTGTCATCGGTGAGGTAGTGTGTATCTGTAAGGCTGACTTCTGATGTTCTCAGAGCATCTCTGAGTGTGTGTGCAACTGTGGCGGGAGGTGGGGGGATTCTGTTAGGGTCTGTATGTGTCCTTCCCCATAGGTTTATATATGTCTATCTCCCATAGGTTTATGTATGTCTCTCTTGCCTCTGAGTATCTTTTTGAGTTGGTGATCTTGCTAGTGTGTGTTCATGTATGTGTGTGTGTGTGTGTGCGCGCGCGCGCGCACGCGCCTGTGTTGCTTTCTTGTGTGTCAGGATCTGACACTGTGTATGAACATCTCTAGTGCAGCTCTTGGGGAGCCTGCACTGAGAGTGACTGTCCCTTCTCTCTGAGTCTATCCACATGCATGTATTGCCCGTCTGTGTCTGACACACAGTTCTGTGTGTCCGTCCTGCCTGTGTGTTTCTGGCCTGTCACATTTGTCTCAGAGTGCCTGTGAGCATGCCACTGTCTGCCAGGCTGTGTGCTTCTCACCAGAATGTCAATGTCCTTCTGTATTTGTGTCTGTCCGTGTGTCCATCTTGCCTGTGTGCTGAGTTGATTTATCTGTGTCACTCACTCCCTGCCTTTATGCTTCTGGCCTGTCGGTGTCTTTGTGTGTTTGGCAGCATTTCAATCTTCCTCTTGAGTCTGCCCTGTCACTGTGTCTGTGTTTGACAGCCGTCTTGCCCAGATTTGTGTCTGACCCTGTCAGTGTGTCCCCGGTTGGCAGTCTCTCTGTGGCCAGGGTGACACGGGTGTTGTGTGTGTGACTGTGTATGTGTACACTCCTTGCCGCCCCCCCCAAGTCTGGCCACCCTGGGCCATGTTTACTCTGCCCCCAGCCGATTTCTGCCCTGCCCGGGGAGGGGCTGACCCTCCGGTCTGTCCAGCCAGCAGTCCACAGCCAGCAGTCCACAGGATGTTCCCGAGACGCTGTCTCCGCCGACATCCCCTCCCTTGGGCCACCGTCGGGTCAGGACCCAGGCGTCCAGGGCGGTGGGGGTGGGGCCGCAACGTGGCGGGGGGCATGCCAGGGCCCCGGAATGAGGGTGAGGGGTGGGGAGGCAACGGGCCCAACAGGTTCCGCCTCATTCCTGCCCCGCCTCTCACTTCCTGGGTGCCTGCCCCGAGCAGGGGGTGGACGGGATGAACCCCATGGCCTCAGAGCGCCTGGGTGGGGCATGGCGCGCCCCACAAGGACTCGCTTCTGCTGGTCACCCTGACACCCAGGCCTGAGAGACAGGAGGAGCCTGGGTCCTTCTACCGGCCAAGCCCCCTCCCTGCTCCTCTGCCCAGCTCTGGGAACAAAGCGTCCCATCTATTATTCACTTAATCCCATAAGGCCACAATAAGTGGGTCATAGTTATTCCCCATTTTCAGATGGGGAAACCGAGACCCAGAGAGTAATGAGGGCAGAGGCAGGATTTGAACCCAACCCTGTATGCTACCCAAGACCCCCAGCCAGCTCACCAATAGCCTTCCCTCCCCTCTCTAAAAATGGTACATGTGGGGTGGAGTATGAACCCAGGCCCCCACGAGGCCCGGCTCAAGGGGGCGCCTGGCTTGCTCTGAGTCAAAAGGAGCCCCTGGATGAAATGAATAAGAAAACGGCTTTAACCGTTTCATCGCCGATGGGCTCTGCAAAAACTTCCTGTGGGCTATGGGGGAGGGGCTGGGGGCTGGGTTCCCAGAGGGTTGGGGGGTAGGTACTGCCAATTCAGGGGTGGGAGAAACGGCTCTAGGGACCTTGGCAAGGGATGTCTAAGGCAAGACACCAGACACCGACCCTCGCCGGAGGTAGAGCCCCACTCCTTAAGCTCTAGGCCCCCAGTACTCGGTTCTCAGCCCCCACTGCCTGGAGGGGGGGTCTCAGAGTCCGCAGCCCCCTCCCCAAGGGCTTGAGTCACACAAGGGGAAAGCCGCGAGGGGTGAGTCACGGGGTGGAGAAGGGGAGCGAGGTCGGCTGCGGCCAGGGGACCCTCAAGCTGGCCTGAGTCACGCACGCCAGGGCCTCGCTGACCCCAGCCCCTTCCCCGGAGACCAGGAGGCCAGGAGCGGGCAGCGCATTGTCGGTGGAATACGGAGCTGGAGGAAGAGCGGGAGGGGGGAGGAAGCACGAGCCCGGCCGCGCGGGAAGCTCCGGTTCCCATGGTAACCGAGGGGTCTCTCAGCTCGATGGCGGGGTTCCTCCCTTGTCAGGGACGGTCCCCGCGCGCCGGGGAAGCCCCCGCGCGCTCTATCGAGGGGCCACAAGTTTCAGGTCGGGCAGGAAGGGGTTAACGGCAGCCCCCTCCCGGGTTTCACCCGCGCCCAAAGTCCCCGCCAGGGTGGGGCTGTGCCCCGCGCTCCCCCGCGCGCCTAACCCCCGCGGCCGCCCACGCACGCACGCACGCAGCTAGCCCATCCCCCCGCGCTCGCACGCACGATCGCGTCTGGCTCCACGCACGCAGCGACCCCCGTCGTGCCTCACGTCACGCACGACGCACGCGCCCCCGCAGCGCCGGGAGGGGCCGAGAGCGGCAGGACTCCGGGCGCTTGACGCACCCCCCCAGCACATCACCGCCTCCTCACGCTGTCTTGTGTGACTT
Organism: Aethalodelphis obliquidens; assembly: GCF_003676395.1. NCBI lineage: Eukaryota > Metazoa > Chordata > Mammalia > Artiodactyla > Delphinidae > Aethalodelphis > Aethalodelphis obliquidens. Next base: position 4,900,203 of record NW_020837997.1, on the reverse strand, counting down.
TGACACCCCCCCACGCAAGGTCACAAACTCTCAGATCCACAGTGTCACACGGACACAGGATACACCTGCCACACGTTGGCACAAACATTAACTAGTCCAGCCAGCTCCGCGGCGAATGTGGGCAGGGTCACACTGTCACACATCGTTTGTGGTAGGGCCATTTTCATACACAGATAGGTGGCATATACAGACACTCCGATAAAGCCACACCATCGAGACAAAGTAAGACACAGATAAAAGTCTTGGACCTCAGGACTCCAGTTGTCACACAGCCACTCCTCTCACATGGAGATTGTAGAGGCACAGAGACACATGCTGGGGACGGACACACGACGGTCATGCTGTCACGCAGACATCACAAGTAGGGCACATGAAGTAAAGTAGGGTCACAGACACAAACCCACAAGGCCACACACAGGGACACCAGATTGTCTCGGGGACATGGATAAACCAAGGACAAACATGACAGGCTCATGCTATCACAGAAAAACACATGATGGAGAGAAGTAGGACACGGTCACAGAAACACAACCTAAACCCATACTGAAGTACTGATTGTCATACATTCACTTCTCACACAAAGAATGACCTAGGGATATAGACACACAGCAAGGTCCCATAAAGAGAAGCATGTGCCCTAGTCCCTGACAGCACCCCCCAAAACCACCAAATCACACACACATAGCCTGTTGGGTAAATTCCCAGGGCCCCAAGACACAGATAGATGCAAACACATAGGCCTGTGCACACACAATCACAGACCCACCATCTCACACCTACATAGATGTGAACACACTTCACATGGACTCAGAGACATGTACAGACCCGGGGAGGGGGTCAGGATGGGAGTCCTGGTGGAATGTCAGTGTCTGGAGAGCAGAAAGCCTGCCAGAGCCCCTCATGGTATGGGGCATGGTGTCCACCCTGAGCTTGTGGTCAGCCCCGGGGGTGGGGGAGGGGCACCATCTCTAAATGTGTGAACCTAGGGTCTCCATCCCAGCTCTCATGACTGGGTCTCTGCCCAGATGTGAAGGCCGGAGGGGGCGGGCGGGGGTCCAGCTGTGGCCGCAGGGAGGGGTTGAGTCACCCGCTTCCCAGCAGTACAGCCCAGGCTGGGCCCAGCTGTTCCTGGAAACAGAGAGGAGGGGGTGGGGTCCCCAAACCAGCTGGGGGCTGCTGGTCCAGACCTGCACCCCGTCCTTAATGGAGGCCTCCAGATCATTCCCCAAACTTGGGGGCTCTCTCCACCGAAAGTGGGGGGTTTGAATCCTTCCCCCAAATAAAGGATCCCTGCTTCAAAATGAGGGTTTGTGATCCCTCTCTTTGGATTGAAGGCACACTGATGCCCCCAACAGTGGGGTTCCCTGTGTCACATAATAGGGATTGCTGCTCTTCCCTGCCAACGTAGGGAGCTCCCTTTCCCCCCAAACATGAGATTCCTTGCCGCCCCAAATGGAGGGTTGTGACTCCTCCCCCAACGTGAGGGCACCCAGACCTTCCTTTAAATCTGGGGACTTTTGGCTCCCTGAACATCTATAACGCCTATAATACCATGGCAACGTTAAAACAATTCAAGTCCATGCTCCGAATATTTAGATTCCTCCTAAACATCAAGATCCCTGCGGGTTTTGCAAGTATTGGGGACCCCACTCCCAAATATTTGGCAGTCCTAGCATGTCTCCCAACATTGGGCAACCAGGTCCTCTCACAAATAATCCCAGCCTCCTCTCCTTGTAACAGCCATAGCTCCGGCTCACCTTCCACTTCTGCCTGGTGGCAGGGGGGCCCCGCTTCCCCTTACTGGCAGCACCCTCTCCTTAGTGGGTGCGGGATAAGGGAATCAGCGGCGGCTGTTCTCACGCCCGCCGCCGTAAGGCAGCCTTGTCCGGAAGCCGGCACTGTTGGCCCTTGTCCCCTTCCTCCCTACTCCCCCCCACTCCACTCTACTCCCAGGGGATGGAGGCTGAAAACAACTCGGAAGGGGACGTGGGTGTGTAGACGAGCCTCCAAGGCCCCTGCGTGCGTGCAGTTGTGCGTCTGAGTGGGCTGTAACCTGGAGTCTGGTGCTAGAGTGATTGTGTTCCTGCGATGGTGCGGGGAGCGGAGGAGTGCGGGGGGGAGAGGGGAGCTGTAGTCATCCTGCTCAACCCATTCGGGGGCAGGGTCGCCGAAGCCAGACTCTGGGTTGGAGGGAGCAGCTCCCCGCCCCTCAGACCTAGACCCACCCCCAAAGCAGAGTCCGCCCCTCTCTCTGGGTACAGCTAATAACCTCTAATTACTGCTCATTACCTCGCCCGCTCCGCAGGGGAGGGACTGCCGGGGAACTCAGGCGTCAGAGGTCCGGTGCTTTAACCCCTCCCTTAAAGCCGGATCCACCCAGAACCTCTGTTTCCTCGCCTGCGAACCGGGAATTTAAAGAGCACTTGCTACCTAGAGTCGTGGAGATTTCAACCATCTATATATTTAAATCGCTTAGCGGAGAGACTGCATTTTGTAGGCACCCCATAAATGGTGGCTGCGATTTTATTGTTAACTAGTATTGTTAGCACTTTTTCTTTAAGCCCCCTTCACTGCCCAGACGGGGTCTCAGAGTGGGCCCATCCTTTTCCCCGTAGGCCGCGTTCCTGCTGTCTGGGCGCCCCGGGTGGGCCGTGGCGATCAGGGCGGCCCTGTCCTGGGTTCTGAGGGAGGAGGGCCCAGGCGCGGGCCTCAGGGAGGGGAAAGGGCAGGGAAAGCTCAGTGGAGGACGGATCCAGGCTAGGCAAATAAGTCTGTCCGTTACCTAGGACATGTGTCTGACCCATCCTGCCGTCGACTTAGAACCCAAATCCCCTTGTCTACCCCTAGGCAAGACTATCAAGTCACCTACACTGGGAAGAACCCTTTAGTGTTGTTCCCCCTCCAAGTCCATAGAATATATTAAGACCTGCCCCTCTCCTGCGCAAAGGCTCTGATCATAATGTGGCTAGACAGCAGAATTTCTTTCAGCCGAAGGAAAGGGACGAGAATGCGCCTGTACAACAGGGTGGGGCAGCTCCGCCCCCGATGAAAAGGAACGACGGTGAAGTCTCCGTTACCCCAAAAAGAGCTCGGGGAGGAGGGGAGGCGAAGCCACCCTTGGGATGCGCAAGGCTGGCCCAGACTGACCCCTAGCGGCAGGCTGGCGCCCAAAAGCTTCCCGGATCTAAGATGGAGGGTCTGAAGCCCTAAGCTGGTGCCGGGAGGAGATCACGTGTCCAGGGCGGGGCCTGCGCTTAGGGGGCGGGGCGGCGCTCTAGGCCGAGCGGGAGGTCGGGGCTGCGGGCGCTCGCTGGTGGCTGATCTGGACGCCGCTGCGGTGGCAGGGCTCCGCGGCCGGGGTTGAATCCAATCGGGAGCCATGAGCGTGGACAAGGCCGAGCTATGCGGGTCTCTGCTCACCTGGGTAGGTCGGGGGCGGGGCCAGGGACAGGTGTACGCCCTCTCTTTTCGCCCGGGAGCCCCGACCTTGGCTCTGTGCACCCTTCCGTCCTGGGGCAGGGAGGAGGAAGGGGTCGTCGGCCTGCCAGGCCGTTGCACTCTGGCCTGAGCACCTGACCCGTCAAGTGGCAGGTTTCCGTGTAAAGAGCAGGTGAGGCCACGCCCCTTGGTGGCTGGGTCATGTGGGGCGAGGGCACAGGTGAGCTGGCCTGGTCACGTGGTGCCTATGGGGACCAAGTGACTCGCGGTCTGACCTCGCCTGGTCGCGCGGGGTTTGTTGGGCAGAGGTATAATGAGGCCACGCCCCCTCCGGTCCGTCCAGGTGAGCAGAAGCCACTCCCCCACGGAGTTGGCTTGCTGAAGCAACAGGCCAGCCCCCACCCAGCACGTGAGGGTCCTGCTGACCGGAAAAGTCTGTGAAAGGGGTTTTGTTCCGTGGTCCCAGGCCCTGATAATGCCTGTTGCACTTTCCTCTCCCCCACCAGTTGCAGACGTTCCATGTCCCGCCCCCCTGTACCAGCCCCCAGGAACTGAGCAGTGGCCTCGCAGTAGCCTATGTGCTGAACCAGATGTGAGTGGGGCTGAGGGGGAGGGTCCCAAAAGGGTCCCCCAGCAGCTCATCCCACCTTCTCACCCCCAGAGACCCTTCCTGGTTCAACGAGGCATGGCTCCAGGGCATCTCAGACGACCCAGGTCCCAACCGGAGGTTGAAGGTGACAGGTGGACTCATGAATGGGGGACAGACTGGTGAAGAGTTGATCAGGGAAGGGTCAGTTAGACATGTCCTGGGTGATGGACAAACAGATCTGGACAGGAAGAGGGACAGATGTATGGTGACCAGCCAACTATGTATTTATTCCTTCATTCTTCTATTAAGCAGGCCTGGGTGTGCAGCAAGGAATAACTCAGACAAAACCCTGCATACACAAACATTAACATTGACTTCCAATGGCAATTAGCTCTATGAAGACAATAAAAGCTGGGCCACGAGAGAGAGCAACTGAGAGTGGGTGGGTGGTTACTCCAGATGGGCTGATCTCCATGTAAGATTTGGAGGAATAGCATTCCAGACACAGAGAGCAGCAAATGCAAAGGCCCTGAGTTGGAAATAAGCTTGGTGTGATCGAGGAAGGGCAGGGGGGTCAGAACAGAAAGCAAGGGGGCAGGAATGGTAGATGAGATCATCAAGGGCCTGGCAGGCTGGAGCAGGGAAGATAGATTCTATTTTAAGTGCTGTGTAAAGTCAAGGAAGGATTTTAGTAGAGGAAAGACACAAACCTGGCTTGGGCTTTAAAAAGCTCCCTCTGGATGCTTGTAGAGAAATGGAGGGGTGGGCAGCAAGAGTGGAAGCTGGTGCAATAATTCAGGGGAGAGATGATGATGGCTAGGGTCAAAGTGTAGTGGGGCAGGTGGTGAGAAGTGACTGGATTCTGGGGACACGTGAACAAGATGGGCAGGTGGGTAAGAAGGGCAGGCAGCCAGACAGGTCACTCCTAGGAGAGGGGACATACAGACAGAGAATGGGGCTAAACAAGATGAGATGACAAGGGATTGGGAGGCGAGACAGAGAAAAAAAGAATGGGCTAGACAGATTCAGGGTGGGGGCTGCTTGGCCCCTTCTGGGGGGATTTGGGACCCTGGACACAACTCCTTGCCCCTCCCCAGGTCAACAATCTGAAGACAATCTTACAGAGCCTGGTGGAGTACTCCCAGGATGTGAGTAACTGTAAAGGGATTTAGGGGGTTGGGTTGGGAGGAGGGGGGATCCGTCAGCCCCTGATACCCCTTCCTCCTCCCATCCTCAGGTCCTGGGGCATCCCATTTTGGAGCAGCACCTTCCAGATGTGAGCCTTATTGGCGAGTTCTCCGACCCAGAAGAGCTTGGCAAGCTGCTTCAGCTGGTGCTGGGCTGTGCTATCAGTTGCGAGAAGAAGCAGGGTATGGGAGGTTAGGTGGTCCCTAGGGGAAGACCTGAGGAAACGCTTCTTGCCCTTCCACCCTCCATCTCAGTCTCCCCCACCTTGACCCCCAGAGCACATCCAGAGAATCATGACGCTAGAGGAATCAGTTCAGCATGTGGTGATGGAAGCCATCCAGGAGGTAGGTGGGTATGCCCACTGTAGCGAGGAGCTTCAGGGGAGGGGACATCTCCAAGGCAGCTGGGCACAGGCTCTGCCCTGGTAAGGTCTGGGCTCTGTCTGGAACTCAGCTGGCCACATTTCCCTGTCCCATGTGTCTGCCAGCGCCCCCCAGCTCTAAGTCACAACCTAGCACACTAAAAGGGCCAGGCCTCGGAATTCCCTGGTGGTCCAGTGGTTAGGACTCAGCGCTTTCACTGCTATGGCCCGGGTTCAATCCCTGTTTGAAGAACTAGGATCCCACAAGGCGCGCAGTGTGGCCAGGTGGCCGGGGAGTGGGGAAGGACCAGGACTCCCTGCGTGCTGGACACATGAGGCAGCCTCTGGGCTGGGGTTATTGGGGAGGACTGGCTTTGGGGACAGGAGGATGGAGTAGTTCTTAGTCTGGATTGTAGAAGCCTTGGAGGCTGCCCTCAGAGGGCCCAGTTCATCTCAATGTCCTCCCACTGCACCCCCCCCCCTCCAGCTCATGACCAAAGACACCTCTGACTCCCTGTCACCGGAAACATATGGGAACTTTGATAGCCAGGTAAGGGGTGGGGACCTTGTTAAAGGTCCGACCCCATTACTGATTTTCAGGGCTACCTAAGGAGCAAGGGCTTGACCTTAAGCCTGTAAACCACTCCCATCCTCCAGGGTCCTATCCTCTTCCCTTGCCAGGTCCCCAGGGTTCCTGAATTGCCTTTTCTCCAGTCCCCTCAGGTCCCAGCCCTCTCTTCTTAGATCTTGAGGGTTTCTTGGCTCCCTCCTCTCTGTCCCTGAAGATCCCATCCTCCGTTTCCCCATTTTCCTCCCCTGGATCCCTGAGTTTCTTGTTTCTCCCCACCCTCCCCCCTCAACTCCTCTCATCAGTCCCGCAGGTACTACTTCCTGAGTGAGGAGGCTGAGGAGGCTGACGAGGCTGACGAGCTGCGGCAGCGCTGTCTGGACCTGGAGCGGCAGGTGGGGCCGAGGTGGGGGTCCACAGGTTCTCCCAGGGCAGGGCTGCCCGCATAGCCCCTCTCCCAGCTCCGGCTCGTCTGTATGCCCTGCCCACAGCTGGTACTCCTGTCAGAGGAGAAGCAGAGCCTGGTTCAGGAAAATGAGGTGCTGAGGGAGCGGGTGGGCCGGTCCGAGGGTGAGGGTGCCACCGGCCTCACCTCCAAGAAGCTGCTACTGCTGCAGTCCCAGCTGGAGCAGCTGCAGGAAGAGAACTTCAGGTATGGTCAGTTGGGGACAGGGCCAGCAGGCCAGGGGACTGGGGCAGGCACAGTCCCTTCATGTGGTGCTTCCCCCACCCCCAGGCTGGAGAGCGGCAGGGAGGACGAGCGCGTGCGCTGTGCTGAGCTGGAACGGGAGGTCGCCGAGCTGCAGCAGCGGAACCAGGAGCTGACCAGCCTGGCCCAGGAGGCACAGGCCCTGAAGGATGAAATGGATGAACTTCGGTGAGTGGCAGGTCCCCACCACACACCCCCATTGCCAGAGTGCCCCTCTGATGCCATAGGACCTCTGTAACCCCCAAATTCCTAGTGGGCACCCACAATGCCCTGTTGACTCCACCGCACTATCCTGGAATCCACCTTGTCCTCTGGACAACACCAAACTCCCTGGATCCATGGTGCCCCCCAGGACCCCACAGTGTCCCCCTGTTATCCCACATTGTATCCCACATACCTTAGAGCAGGGGTCACAAACCCCTGGGCCACGGACTGGTTCCGGTCCGCAGCCTGTTAGGAACTGGGCCACACAGCAGGAGGTGAGCAGAGGGCGAGAGAGTGAAGCTTCATCTGCCGCTCCCCATCGCTCCCCACCACTCTCCATCACTCTCCATCACTCGCATTACTGCCTGAACTATCCCCCTACCCCCCGCCGGTCCGTGGAAATATTGTCTTCCATGAAACCGGTCCCTGGTGCCAGAAAGTTTGGGGACCGCTGCCTTATAGGATCCCTGTGACCCCAGCAAGCCTAGGGGGTCATAATGCTCCCCAGACCCCACTGCACCATTCTGGGACCCATCATGCCCCAGCATCCCATGGTGCCCTTCAGGACCCCACAATGCAATAACTTTGCCCCTGGTGACCCCTCTGTCCCCCCATCACATGACTGTACCTTCTTATGACTCCACAGCATCCCTGCAAGCACAAAGTGCTTGGTAGGCCCCCATAGCACCCACCCCTCAACCTCACTGTGCCTTCTGTTGCCTCAAAGGGCTCCCCTGTGACCCCCATGGCATTCCTGTAATGTTAAAGTGCCTAATGAGCCCCTACCATACCTTCAAGAGCTCCACAGTGCTCTGCCTCAAAGATCCCCCATGACCCCACCACGGCCCCTGCACCCACAATACCCTTGTTAGGCCCATAGATACATCATGACCCCAAAGTGTCCATGGGGGCTCCTCAGAACCTCTGGGCCCCATCATTCCCCCTGTAACCCCACAGTCATTTTTGTGTCCCCCAGATTCTGATTTTGACCCTGGGCTAACCATTGATGTTTAGGGCTCCCTTTATGCTCCCTAATGATTCCCCCAACGCCACCAGGCCCCGCTGACCCCTGACCCTCATGACCCATCACCTTGAACCCAAATGCCCCAAGGCTGACCTGACACCTTCCCCTGCCCTGAGGGCCTCGCATCCAGGCTGAACCCTTGACCTCAGACCCGCCTCCTCTTCCCATTGCCCCCGCCCGCAGGCAGTCGTCAGAGCGCGCAGGGCAGCTGGAGGCCACGCTGAGCAGCTGCCGGCGCCGCCTGGGCGAGCTGCGGGAGCTGCGGCGGCAGGTGCGGCAGCTGGAGGAGCGCAACGCCGGCCACGCAGAGCGCACGCGGCAGCTGGAGGAAGAGCTGCGCCGGGCCGGCTCCCTGCGCGCCCAGCTAGAGGCGCAGCGACGGCAGGTACGGGCGGGGGCCTGGACCTGGACTGGGGTGGGGGCTTCTCTTGGCCGGCCGCTGACTTTAGCTCACCCTCAGCGTGGTGCTAAGTCCTTCCACCCAGCGTCTGCTCCCATTTTTATATAGAGGCCACACCCTTTAGGCCAGCCAGCTCCTCCCTAGGCTTGTAAGCCCCACCCCTTAAGCCTCCTCCAAGTTCCCTCAGCTGGTCCCTCTGGCTCCGCCCTTTCACCTTGTACTCAGTCCCTGCCCCTCCTTCCCACCCTGCTGTCCTCTCCCCTCTCCTCTGTTTAGGTTCAGGAATTGCAGGGCCAGCGGCAGGAGGAGGCCATGAAGGCCGAGAAATGGCTATTCGAGTGCCGCAATCTGGAAGAAAAGTATGAGTTGGTGTCAAAGGAGAAGGAGGTGAGGCTGAGGTCCCTCCACCCAAGCCCCACCCTGACCATCGTGGCAGAGCCCATTCCCTAGGACAGCAGTCCCCAACCTTTATAAGATTTTTTTTTAAGGGAACTTTATTATTTTTATTTATTTATGTTTTGGCTGCGTTGGGTCTTCGTTGCTGCACGCGGGCTTTCTCTAGTTGCGGTGAGGGGGGCTACTCTTCATTGCGGTGCGTGGGCTTCTCACTGAGGTGGCTTTTCCTGTTGCAGAGCACAGGCTCTAGACGCACGGACTTCAGTAGCTGTGGCACGTGGGCTCAGTAGTTGTATCTCACGTGCTTGGTTGCTCCGCAGCATGTGGGATCTTCCCGGACCAGGGCTCCAACCTGTGTACCCTGGATTCTTAACCACTGCGCCATCAGGGAAGCCCAGAAGTGCCCAACCTTTTTGGCACCAGGGACCGGTTTCGTGGAAGACATTTTTTCCACGGACTGGGGGTTGGGGGCAGTAATGCGAGCAATGGGGAGCTATAGGGAGTGGCAGACGAAACTTCACTTTCTTGCCCATCGCTCACCTCCTGCTGTGTGGCCCGGTTCCTAACAGGCCGCGGACCGGTACCGGTCTGCGGCCCAGGGGTTGGGGACCCCTATCCTAGGAGACCGATCCAGCCTCAAGTGGCCTGTTGCATCCCGTCCCTCCAGCGGCTGCTGGCAGAACGGGACTCCCTGCGGGAGGCCAATGAGGAGCTGCGCTGCGCCCAGTTGCAGCCTCGCGGGCTGACCCAAGCCGGTGAGTTGGAGGCCCATCCCAGGGCCTGGGAGATGGCTGGCCTGGCCTTACCTGGTCTGGTGTGCTGTTAGGGCAGGCAGAAAAGGCAGTGTCCCAGGGCTTGTCTAGGTTGGGGGCAGAGCTAGGCCACATTGGAGGGAGGCTAGAGTGGAAAGAGGTGACATGGGCTGACAGAAAGCAGGGACTGTGTATCGGAGCTCTGGGTGGGGCAAAGGCAAACCCAGGCCAAGGATCATGGCTCCTTGTCATGCCAGGGGTGGGGTTTGGGTCAAGTCAGGCTTTTGGCCGAAGTTGAACCCCCAAAGATGCTTCTCGGAAAGAGGATCCTAGGGATGGGGACAGAAACTGTGCAGCTACCTGAAGACTTTTCACACATTCTCCAGACCCTTCACTGGATCCCACCTCACCGGCTGTGGAAAACTTAGCAGCCGAGATCCTACCTGCGGAGCTCAGGTATCCTGGGGTCACTCAGAGCTCTGGCCCCACTGGGGCCTGCCAGTGCCCACCCTCAGCCCCGTCCCCAGTACAGGTATTTACCACTAGCCAGGCCTGCTCAACTTGGTTCCCAAGTCCTAGCCGGGCTTCTAGGCCCACTCACTCCTAATTCTGCTCTTACCTGGCCAGGGCTCTAGCCCTATTGGTGCCTCACCTCTTCAGGATCCGTCCTGAGTGCACAAATTAGATCCAACCCATCTGTCTCCACTCCCCAGGCAAAAATCCTTTGCTCCAGCCCTGCCCACATTGGGTTCTGCCCCCAGGATACAGCCCTGTCCTCAGTATATTCCCTGTTAGGTTCACTGCCCTGTGCGCTGCCCGTAAGAACTCCCACCCCAGCTTTTCACTTCTCAGTGTCTTACTTTACCGGCAGCCGCATCTCAGTGTTCTAACCCTCTCCTGTAGCCCCACCCTTCCCTGGCGCCACCCCTAGACCCAGCTCATGGCTCCGCCCACTTTGCCCCCCAGCCCCACCGGCGCTCCGCCCACCCATGCCTAGGCGCTGTCCCCTGTACTCTAACCCTACCCCAGGGTCTGGCTGGGCTCTTCCCCCAGGGCTCTATCCCTCTCCTGGCCGCGTCTGCCCAGTTTCCCTGCTGGAGCCTTGGTAGGCCTGAGTGGTGACCCATCTCCTGCACTGCTCACTCCTTCCCGGTCCGCAGGGAGACGCTCCTACAGCTTCAGCTGGAGAACAAGCGCCTGTGCCAGCAGGAGGCGGCCGACCGGGAACGGCAGGAGGAGCTGCAGCGCCACCTGGAGGAGGCCAACCGCGCGCGCCACGGCCTGGAGATGCAGCACCGGTGAGGACCCACCTGGCGGAGGGGGGCCTCTCACACGCTTGGCTGAGGGCGGGCGCAGGCACTAAGTGGGCCCCCCAACCCTGCAGGCTGAACCAGCAGCAGCTGTCGGAGCTGCGGGCCCAGGTGGAGGACCTGCAGAAGGCCCTGCAGGAGCAGGGGGGCAAGACTGAAGATGTGAGTGCCCACCTCCTCCCTGCCTGGCCCTCCTTTGTGTCCCCCAATAACCCTTCTCTCTCTTCCCCCTGCTGCCCGATGCCCTGTGAAGTCCATTGTAAGTACCTTGAGCCCAGGGTGGCACCCCCTACCCTCAGTCTGGAAAGAGGTTGGGACCTCTGGAGCCCTCACTCACCCAGTGCCTCTTCTCTCCTCCAGTCAACCCTGCTGAAGAGGAAGCTGGAGGAGCATCTGTGAGTCCCAGAGTGGGGGTATTCTTCGTGGGGGGAAAGGCTGGGGCAAAGGTGTGGGAGGTGGATCCGGTGTCGATGGGGAGTTCTTGATGAGGAAAGGGAGTCTGACGGGTCAGCTCAAGTGGGGCCTTATAGACTAAGGGAAGGCATATGGAATGTTTTGGGGGAACAATGGGGTGCCACAGAGGAAATTGCAACAAGGTTGTGTGACAAAGTAATAGTCACCTTTTACTTTTGCATTGTTAAAAAGGAAAGTTGTTTTTTTGTGTTTTTCATTTTTGGCCACACTGTGTGGCTTGTGGAATCTTAGTTCCCCAACCGGGGATTGAACCCGGGCCCACATCAGTGAAAGCTCCGAGTCCTAACCCCTGGACTGCCAGGGAATTCCCAAAAAAGGAACTATTAAAAAAAAAAAGAAAGAAAGAAACTATTTTAAATGGCTATCACATTTATAGTTTAAAAACCAAAATGTATACCGAGCTATACAGAAATAAAGGGTATACCTCTGAGTGCTCCCTCATTGACTCAGTTTCCACCCCATTCCACCCTCATTTCTATTAGTTTATTATGGAAATCCTTCCAGAATTTTTAAAGCAGATCCAAATGAATATGAATATAGATTTTTACTATCATTCCTTATTTACGCAAAAAGTAGTGTAATATGTGCACTTTGCTTTCCCTACTTAACAAGTTAACTGGAGAAATTTCTCCTTAAGAATAAATAAAGGAGTCCTTCTTATTTTTTTTTTCACATATAGCAGCCTTTGTCAACTGGGGTTCCATAGGGGAACTAGGCCTTACAGAAAATTATTTTCGTGACTATTTTCTCAGTTCTGCCAAGGATGCAATGAAGCTAAGGCCGACCTGGAACACAGCAAGTTATTTCCTTACAGAGGATGGATACCTGGAGGCATTAGGGCTTAATTCTCCTGTAGAATTCTGGTCCAGAAGGTCTGGCCTATAGCATTTTTTGTAATATCATAATGTGTTTAACTCATTCTTTCTAGGTATTTGCAATTTCAAGCAATGTAACAAAGTAAACCTTGTATAGGCATCATTTTGCTTGTGTGCAAATATACACAAAAATGCAATGGGTAGCTCCCAGGGTACATGCCTTTGTAATTTTAGTAGACATAGCCAGAGGTTCACTATTAGATGTTACACCATGTTCCATGTCCGACACATGATAATAGTCTCACCTACAGGAATCTTTGGGGTTTTGCCACAGGTGGCAGAACTGTCAATTATTAGCTTGCATTTCCTTTCCTGTTTTAAAAATGTTTAAAAGTTTTAATTTATTTTTGGCTGCGTTGGGTCTTTGTTGCTGCACGCGGGCTTCCTCTAGTTGCAGCAAGTGGGGGCTACTCTTTGTTGCAGTGCGTGGGCTTCTCATTGCGGTGGCTTCTCTTGTCATGGAGCACGGGCTCAGTAGTTGTGGCTCGTGGGCTCTAGAGCACAGGCTCAGTAGTTGTGGCGCACGGGCTTAGTTACTCCACAGCATGTGGGATCTTCCTGGACCAGGACTCGAACCCGTGTCCCCTTCATTGGCAGGCAGACTCTTAACCACTGTGCCACCAGGGAAGTCCCATATTTCCTTTTGTTTTATAAGAGATTTGCATTCCAGAAAGATACCTGGCTGCTGGGTAGAGAATGGAACTGAGGGGTTGAGAGTAGAGGGGGCTGGCAAGGGATGATGGTGCCTGGACCAGCGAGTGGGCTGTGGAATGGGGAGAAGTGGACAAATGGGAGGGCTGGTCCAGGGCCCATCTGATGAGGGGTGTAGAGGGTTGGGACTCTGATGGCTGAGGAGATGGTGGGGCCAGCGCACATAACCCCCAGGCTTGGGGTCAGGCAGAAAGGTCTGCAGGGACACTTCTGGCTGGCTGGGAAGGCTGTGGCCACCACTAGGAGAAAAGAAATAGGCCCAGAGCTCAGCCTACTGCTGCCGGTCCCCTGCCCGCAGGCAGAAGCTGCATGAGGCAGATCTGGAGCTGCAGCGGAAGCGCGAGTACATCGAGGAGCTAGAGCCCCCTGCCGATAGCAGCAGTGAGTGGGACTGGGTGGCCGGCTGGGTGCAGGGAGCCCCAAGCTTGGCACAGAGCTGAGGGGCCACCTGTTCCCCCAGCAGCCCGGCGTATCGAGGAGCTGCAGCACAACCTGCAGAAGAAGGACACGGACTTGCGGGCCATGGAGGAGCGGTACCGCCGCTACGTGGACAAGGCGCGCACAGTGAGGACGGGCGCTGGGTGCCCTACACGCCTTCTGCCGAGGCTGCTGCCTCCCATTGGTTCATGCCTCCTGCCCCCACACCTGTCATATCTAATCATGTCACAGACTTTTACACCACGGCCTGTGAGGCCAAGGTCACCCTGGCTGTGTCTTCCCCAACCCCTAGGTCATACAGACCCTGGAACCCAAGCAGCGGCCACCTGGGGGGGCTCCTCCGGAACTCCACACCCTGAGGACACAGCTTCGAGAGCGCGATGTCCGCATCCGGCACCTGGAGGTGGGTGTCCTTGTCCCTTCTCACTGTCCTCAGCATATCCAGGTCCTTGACTATTGCCTCCTTAGCAGATGGACTTTGAGAAGAGTCGAAGTCAGCGAGAGCAGGAAGAAAAGCTGCTCATCAGTGCCTGGTATAATATGGTGAGTGCACCGTTGCCATGGCTGAAGTATTGGGTGGGCATGGCGGTCCTGTGGGCTCACCTGACCCCAACTATGCCCCTCCCTCCAGGGCATGGCTCTGCAGCAGCGAGCCGGGGAAGAGCGGGCACCTGCCCATGCCCAGTCATTCCTGGCACAGCAGCGGCTGGCCACCAATGCTCGCCGCGGACCCCTGGGACGCCTAGCACCCCTGAACATGCGCCCCACTGACAAGCATTGATGGATCTCAGGATCCTGCCACCTGTCCAGCCAATCAGGGCTTAATCCACCCTGGATTCCCCTGACTCACATGGGGCCCAGCATTATGCCTCAGCCAGTTGCTTGAGAGCCTTGAAGTCATAATCTCTGCCCTTTTCTCTCCCAGGTGGGACGAGAGTGCAGGATGAGGCGGGAGGCAGGAATGGGCCTATTCTTTTTAGCAATGTGATTCTTATTCTTGATTTTAGTGAGCTGCCAGGGGAGAGAGTGATTTTATATTTGAGAAGAAAGATAATAAAGACTTTCAATCTGACCTGGCTGGACTCTGGGCTCTGAGGGGAGGGAGAGAAGGTAGGCCAGGGGCTCAGGTCACTGCTTTTAAGAAAATCCTAGCTTGTGTTCTTACTAAAGTGTGAGTGACCGATAGCACCCCGTAGGAAGTTTGAATCATGTTTGTATCTGTGTAACTGTATGTGTGTGTGGTGGGTTTTGAAGAAGCTTCAGACAAAAATCCCTACCTCAGGAAGCTGTCAATTCCAATGGAGACAGATAATAAACAAAATAGATAAAATATTTGATGTGAGAAGTGCTACAGAGAAAAATAAAGCAGACAAAGTCATGGGGATGCAGGAGGTGGATTTGGGAGGTGGTGATTTTTTTTTTTTTCTTTGCGGTACGTGGACCTCTCACCGTTGTGGCCTCTCCCGTTGCGGAGCACAGGCTCCGGACGCGCAGGCTCAGCGGCCATGGCTCACGGGCCCAGGCGCTCCGCGGCACGTGGGATCTTCCCGGACCAGGGCACGAACCCGTGTCCCCTGCATTGGCAGGCGGACTCTCAACCACTGCGCCACCAGGGAAGCCCAGGTGGTGATTTTTAATAAAAGGCCAGGAAATGAGGCCTCACCAAGGAAGTGACAGAATTTTTTATTTTTTTATTTTTTGCGGTACGCGGGCCTCTCAACGCTGCGGCCTCTCCCGTTGCGGAGCACAGGCTCCTCACGCGCAGGCTCAGCGGCCATGGCTCATGGGCCCAGCCGCTCTGCGGCACGTGGGATCCTCCCGGGCCGGGGCACGAACCCGCGTCCCCTGCATCGGCAGGCGGACTCTCAACCACTGTGCCACCAGGGAAGCCCTGAAGTGACATAATTTAAGCAGAGACCTGCAGGAGGTGAGGGAGGGACCATGTAGGTATCTGGGGAAGAGTGATCCAGGCAGAGGGAATAGCACGTGTAAAGGCCCTGGGACGAGACCTTGCTCGGTGGGTTAGAGGAACAGTGAGGAGGCCAGTGTGGCTGGAGTGGAGTGAGTGAGGGGAAGAGTGGAGAGAGTCAAGACCAGGCAGACTGTCCAGGGCCTTGTAGGGTGTGTGGATTACTTTAGCTTTCATTCTAAGTGAAGTGGGAGCCACAGAGTGTTCTAAGCAAAGGAGCGACATGACCTGATTCAAGTTGTCACAGGCTCCCTTTGGCTCCTATGGGAGAAACAGACTGCGGGGGTGTCAGGGCCAGAGCTGAGAGACCAGGTCACTCGTCCAGGTGGGTGGTTGGGTGATAGGGCTCTGGCCGGGGTGTGGACCCTGGAGGAATGGGAAATGGTTGGATTCTGGATACAGTTTGAAGACTAAGCTGATGGGGTTTGCTACTGGGTTGATAAGGAGAGGGGATGAAAGAAAGGAGTTGAAGGTGACTCCCAGGTTTTGTCCTCATCATCTGGAAGGACAAAGCTGACAGAGGTTGGGACAGGTGGGGAGCTGATAGGTTTGGGGGCATGTTATGTTCGAAGTGCCCGTGAGCTCCCCACATGCAGATGTCAAGCAGGAAGTTGGCTCTCTGGGTCTCGAGTCAGGGGAGGGATCCTGGCTGGACTTCTAAATTCGGGAGTCACCTACATACGATTGATGTAAGACCTAGAGCACTGAAGGGGTATCTGAGAGTGCAGGGGCTTGAGGCAGAGGGGTCACTTGCAGAAGCATAAATCGAGGCTGGCAGGGGAATTCCCTGGAGGTCTTGTGGTTAGGACTCCGCGCTTTCACTGCCTTGGGCCCGGGTTCGATCCCTGGTCGGGGAGCTAGGATCCCGCAAGCCGCGTGGCAAAAAAAAAAAAAAAAGAAGAAGAAAAGAAAAAGAAAAACGCTGGCAGGAGAAAGCTATGGTCCTTGGACCGTGGGTCCTACATTGATGAATGAGTAAAGCCCTGGGCACTAATGGGGCCATTTCAGAGAGAATTTGGGAGGAAGTGGGCAGGGCATCATCAAATAATCTGGAGGATCCCTTAAAGCTTACTTAGCATAAATGCCTGGCAGGAGTTGAGTAAAAACAAACAAACAAAAAAACACTAAAAGTTTATTGAGCACCTATTATGTACCAAACACTTTAAAGCCACATTTCATTTCATCCTCACAGCGCACTGAGGTGGGCACTCATATGTCCAATTTGAGGAAAGAAGAAAGGCAAGGCACACTGATAAAAACTCTCACGCAGTGGCGGGTAGGAAGTAGAGCTGGTGGTAAGGACCGACAGTTCAAAGATGCTGGAAGAATACCCTGCCCTCAGTGCAGTGCCTGGCCCACAGGAGGCGCTCCAAGCCTCTGTGCCAAACGTAAAGGCGGGACGCAGGCAGGTAAGCGGGCAGGCGGAGTCCACAGGCAGCTTATAAAGCCCAAACCACTGCTTGCGGGCGGTGTTGGGGCATTTTCTCTATCCTTGGGGATCCAGGGTCCAAGGGTCTCAGGTTAGACTCTCCTCCTCCTCGCCAATGGGGCTGGGCAGCCAGGGTGGAGCCGGCCCCCGGGGCCCGGGCATTGGCACAACGGTGAAGGGCTCGGCGGGTGGCTCGGGGGCTGGCGGCTCGCGGCCGGCGTGGGGCTCAGACTCCGGCTCCAGCAGGCCTAAGGGTAGCAGCGCGTCACTGCCACTGCACTCTGGGGCCGCGCCATCAGGGGCGCCCGCGCATGCGCAGCTGGCGGCTGTGGATTCCTCCGACACGCAGCTGTTCTTGCGGCGCAGTAAAGACAGGCGCCGGCCCAGCAGGCCTCCAGCGGCCATGCCCGCGCCCACCGGCAGGAGGCGCTGCAGGAAGTCGCCGTGTGCATTGCTCAGCGGCGCATCCACGCCGTCCTGCCGCTGGAACTGCATGTCCTCCTTGGGCAGCCTGCGGAAGAGACAATGGGTCAGTGCTGCGGCCTCTCCCTTCTTCATCAACAGAGTTGGGACCGAGGAACACTGCTTTTCCACCCCATTGTCCCACTTATCCCAAAAGACCTTGGCTCCTCACCGGAGAGCCTGGCCTTATCCTCTGGCTCTGGCTATGCTCAAACTTAGGCCTCAAAAGGCTAAGTTGGGGCCCTGCCGCCTGTCCTTTGGTATCGCTTCTGGCCCGTCCAGTCCTCATAGACTGTAGCCCTTAGCTCTGCCCCCAGTTAGTGGCCGGGTCCCAGACCTTGACCCGGATCCCTGACCCCTGACCCGTCCTAGTCCTCATGACTTTAGCTCTTAGCCCCGAATCTCCAGGGTGTAGCCTTTAGCCCCGACCTGGTCACCCAGGGGTCACCCACAGCCCCTTCAATCAGATACACCCCGCAGTCATGAGCCCCTCCCCCAAGAGGCCCCGCCCATCCCCACTGGCTCACGTGATGTCGAAGGTGGAGCCCTGGAAGGAGGGCTGCTGCAGCAGGAAGGCGGTGGCAGCGGTGTAGGGAGCGCGAGCCTCAGCTGCGTCCCAGTATAGGTCCTTCTCCAGCATGGCCAGGTCGTCGTACATCTCGTCCACGGCCAGCATTGACACCTGCGGGCGAGGATACGCGGGGAAGAGTGGGCATGGAACAGCGCCGGCACCGAAGGGTGGACCCCTCTGGACGGGTAGGAGTGTGGTGACCAAAGAGAAGGATGGATCAGGGGCGATGTCTGAGCGAGTCTTAGCAGGGGTGGGGCCAGGGCCGCTTTGGGAGCCCAGAGATGGTCTTAACCGAGAGAGTCTCACTTGGAAGTTGCGGTCGATCAGAAAGTTGGTCTCAAAGTCATCGTCGTCCTCTCCGAAGGGGTTGATGAGCTGCTCAGCTACCTGAGTGGGTAAGAGGAGAGGTAGGTGGAGAACTGAAAACCCCTGCCCGCTCCACCCCTGGAGTCCTGGCCTTGGGGCCCCACCCACCTTGAGCCAGCCCGCGTAGAAGAAGAACTGCAGCAGGGTGAAGATGGGTACGCACAGGTCCAGGTCGTGGTCTTTGTAGCCCTGCGCCGGGTCCAGGAACTGGCGACCGATGAGGCAGGCCAGGAAGTAGCTGTACACAGCGATGGTCACCACCTGGGGGAGGGGCAGGACGGAGTGCTAATTCAGGGTTCTCTGGGCCTTGGGGGGTCATGGAGAGACCAGAGCTAGGATCGCGAGTCACTGTGATGGGGTCTTAGCTGGCCCTCAGTTTCTCCTTGAGACCAACGCTCCAGGGCCTCTGACGCGGGATATAAAGAGGCACGGCGGGGTTACCTGGGTGTAGACAAGGGGTACGCTAATCCAGTCGTAGTGAAAGAGCATCCCACACTTGGCCCGAAACACAGTCAGCTCCTGGAGGCAGATACACGTCATGAGGGGGCCTGAATAGTGAGCTCACACATGGGGATTAAGTTGGGGGGGTGTACCTGGGATGGGGGTGAGTGGTCACCTGGTGGGAGGCGGGCGTGTGCTTCTAGGGACTTCAGGGAGAGTATTTAGTGGTGAGTGTACACCTAGGAGTACTATGCACCTAGGAGCCGCCCCATAGAGATTTAAGTGTACACCTGGGGGCTGCTAGATAAGGGTGGTTGGGATCCGCCTTGTGGGAGGCGCATGGCAGACACACAACCTCAGGGTGCGTGGGGTACAATTTCCCTGGTATTTGATATGAGTGACCACCCGGAGAGCCCACCTCCAGCAGCAGCTTAAGGGCGCCGTTGTTGCGGATGCGGCCCTCGCGCTGAGCCTGCGCCGCCAGGTTGGAGAACCAGACGCAAGGCACCCAGTACTTGTTGTAGGATGAGTTCAGGTTCTCGAACTTCTTGCGCTCCTCGCGGGTCATAAACCCTGGAGGGGCGAGGTCGGGGGTTATTTGCCCCACCCTCAGTCTTTGCGCCCCCCCGCCCCACCACCACCCGCGTTCCTTTTGGCCGGAGCCTCACCTGCTTCCACCACATGGTCTATGGTGGGGAAGCGCTTGAAGACAGCGGTGCTGACAGAGCGCAGGATAAGCACAGCAGAGAGTCCTGCATAGCGCATGAGCGTGCGTCGGTAGAGGCGGCCGCGCTCGTCGCGCCCGTGCACTGTGCCGACCACCACGCACATGAGCGCGTCGGGCAGGGGCATGCATAGGTACTGATTCCACCAGCGGTGCACCACCAGCGTTACGTAGAAGCCTGCGGGAGAGCCGGGAATGGGAGACTCAGTTGGGACACTAGGGCCAGGGGTTTGGGGTCCCAGGTCATGGGAAGAGGAGTGACATAGGGTCTTCATCAGGAACATGCGGTAGGCTGGATACCCAGACCATGTGGGGCCACCTGAGCTGGGAACCTGGAGATTCAGCCCTGAGGTCAGTCCAGGCTGGATCACCCTGGCTACTTGGATGTCACCTGGGATGGGAGATTAGGATCTCCGTGTAGAGGTGGAGACAGAGGGCCCACAGGCAGGTTGTCACCAAAGCCACAGGGAGCCCCGGAGCCAGGGATGTGTGAAGGGGTTGGGCATGGTGTCTAAGTCAGGGAACCTGGGGCAGGCTGGTCACCCCATCCTTGTGGGCCCAGAATGGTGGGAGGAAGGCTGAGGTCAAGTGAAGTCACTGAGGACAAGGAGCTGGGACTTGTCAGAGTCCCTTGCCCCTCAGGCTGGACTTGAAAGGAGGGAGTCATGTGGGGCTCTTGGATGGGGGTCCCTGGGGCTCAGTACATGTGAGGGGAGGCACTAGTAATCCCATGCAGACACAGATGGGAGTCCCTGAGTTGACCAGGGATAAAAGCCTATGCATGACACGGAGTTCTCATTGGGGGCACCTCAGGGGACCCTCTGACCAGATGACATACAAGGTCTCAGGAATTGGGGCCATACTTGGCCTAAAGGACGCAGAAATGGGGATTTGTGGGGGGGTGGCTTTGATGGGGGGGGGCGTCTCAGAAAGGCAGGAATGGGAGTCTCCAAAAGGCATGAATGGCAATGGGTTTCTCAGGATGAAGGGAATGGGGAACTCAGGAGCGCGAACGCACCGAGCACAAAAGAGACCGGGATGAGACTGGCGTACTGGTCGCAGTAAAGAACGAGCTTCTCAAAGTAGCGCTTCTGCTCTTCGGTCAGCACGAAGCTGCGAGGGAGGGGGCGCGGGATCACGGGCGAGCCCCGGTCCCCAGTTGCAGGTCTCCCTTCCAGCACCTCCTCCGGGGCCGGCCCGCAGCCCTCCCCAAACGCCCCCACTCCGGCCGGCCCTCCCCCCTCTCCCGGGGCCGCCTCACCGATAGGCGGCACTCAGCGCCATGTAGAGCCCAAGGAAACACAGCAGCTCGCGCCACAGAAGTTTGTAGATGCTCCCGCGCCACAGCAGCAGCAGCTTCGAGAAGCCGCCGAAGCGCGCGTTCGCCACGCAAGCTGTGTACGTGACAGTCATCGCGGCGCCCGGGCCGGTCAAGCCCAAGGAGAGGGGGCTGGACCGGACCCGGGATTGGGGGCCGAGGAATGGGGGGCCGGGCCGGGCTGGAAGGCTGCTGGCGAGGGTAGAAAGGTGCGGGGACGACTCAGCTCCGCGTCACTTTCCACGCCCGGCCACCTCCTCGGTACCGGCTCTGGCTCAGCTTCCCGTCCCCTCCCACCTGCTCAGTCCTGCCCTAGCCCCCAGCCCTCCTCCCCAAGGCCCTCTGGCAGGCCACTCCCTTCCTTGGACTCCAGGTCCCAGCGTCCGGCGCCGACCTCCCCAGGCCCTCTCCGTTCATCCCCCACCGCCAAGGCCCTTGGTCCACCGAGTTAACCCGAGCTGCCCGCTCTGATCCCATACCCCTTACCTGGACGCCATCTACAGCCTCTCCCCCGCTCCCCGAGTCCCTAGCGCCTCAGTTTCTATGTTCCCGGGGCTCCAACTGACTTCCTTCCCTCAAGTCCCACTTCTGCTTTCCCTCCCCCTACTCCCCTAACCCAGTCTCGGCCCATTCTCTCCCCTGCACTTCCTTTTGAAGCCCTCCAAAGCCAGATCCCCAAGCTTCCAGGCCCCAGGTCCTCCCCCACAGCCCCTCAGCCTCAGGCTGGCTCCGTCTCCTGCACAGCTGCCCCAGCCTATCCCCCTCCCACTTAATCGAACTGGCTCTGCCCCCTCCCTCTTCTGGATCCACCTAGACCTTTCCTCTGTCCATTCCCCTCTAGCCTTCTGAGCCCTCCAACCCTACCCTGAGGACTCAGATTCTTGCCCGCAGACCGACTCGTCCTCAAGGTTCCCTATTCCCCCAGGCCTGGGTCCTTCTCACCTGGTGGCTGGTTCAGGGACACTCAGGGACAGGGAAAGGACGGGCTTCAGGGTTGGGTGGGGCTGAAGCCAGATTCTGTGAGGGAGGGGGCTGGGGAGTGGGCGTGGGTGGCCCCTCCCTGGCCCTCCCCCCTCAGTTGCAGCCTCAGAACTTTGAAGTCTCATCAGTTTGTTACCTGGGGCAGGGGGTGGGGAATTCACCTTGTCCTCCTTAGCTCCTTCCTGTCCAGTCTCCCAGTCAGTCACTGGCAGATCCAAGAAATCTTGGACCTAGACCTGGGGGAGGGGGCAGGAACCCTGTCTTTACCAGACCGAGACATATACACACACTGCTCAGTGAGTCTGGGTCGCTCCACACTCACCTGTAATCACACACAAAGACGCACCTAGAAACACACACCATAGACCCAGACACAAATTCAGCTTTCCTCAACACAGCCTCCCACGACCACGGTGACCCAGAAAGCAGTACGCACTGGCACAAAGACTTCCAGAGTCACCAAAGAGACAACACTTAGCCCCCCACCCCCATACGCAGATATAAAGCAGATGGACCCTAACCCACCAGGCTCTCAGCTCTCAGGCACCCACATAGTGCTCCAAACAGCCACCCAGGAAAACAGGGGCAGGGACCCAGGCACCCTGAATTCCTTCATGATCATACTATGTAATAGAGACACACGCAAGGTCACACAACCAGCCAAGTGCAGACCCCAGCCCGACCCCAGAATGCCTTCACACGTGAGCCATCACACAGAGGGAGGTAGCAGACATTTATTCCTGATCTCCCCTGCACAAAAACACACCATGGCCACACACCAGATGCAGGAGCACAGCAGCACACAGTCCTGGGGTCAGAGCCGGGTCCTAGGGAGTCCCTTTGATATGCCAATGTAGCAAAGACACACTCATACAACATCGACCCCTCCCAACAGTCCCACAGACCCAGAGGGTCACGTCCAGATGGAGTCAGGCCATAACCCCTCATGAAACTCACCTGCATTCATTTGTACATCAATACGTAAGACACACGCTCCTCAACACCCCTTCACTGCGGGCGGCGACGGGCAGGCACACACACACCCTGGGTCTCAAACACTTTGGGCGTTGTCATGAACACACAAGCTTAGGGACACAAAACCTTGTCTCCACATTTGGCATGGATACAGGACAGATGTTCTCCCTTTACAGACACACCTACAAAGGGGGCACTCTAGCCTGGCACAAACAACCCTCCATCTTCACCATTGAATGCATAGCCCAGTGTGGGAGGGGCAGTTGCTCAGGGTTTCAGCTCCAAGAGGGGTGCCCTGGGGCGCCCCTGAGCCTCTCAAGTCCACTCCAGCACCAGGAGTGCACATGGCTCCGCTCGACCCTGCACCCGAAGGTCTGGCCAGCCAGGACGCAGTGTTCCTAACCTGGCAGGTGTCTGCCCAGCCCGGGGTAGTTAGGAACCAGCTCGGGCTGGCTGTACTCGGACCTGTGCCTCTGCCGTCCAGCTGCTGGACAGCACATCAAAGAGGATGAGGGGTGATGCTGCTAGCTACGGGAACTGGGGAGGGGACAGGCTTCAGGTTGATGGGCTCCATACCTGACCAGAGGCCCCTATTCCCCTGGATGTATCCTCACATGCTGCAGCCAGCCCTCCCCTCCACAGCCCCCATCGACCCCTGTGCGCATCTCCCCTCCTCCAGCTCACTGTCCCCACATACTTCTGACTGCTTAACCCGGGCTGGGGCAGAGGCGGGTTGCCCAGGCTAGTTCACATGCTTACTAATTGTTACAGTGAATAGTAACAAATAGACCTTGGCAGGTACATGCCTGGGGCCACTGTAAAGGCGTTACCTATTTCATTTCATTGTGTCCTCAAAAGCAGGAAATGTGAAGTTTGTGCTCCTTATTCCCGCTATCAAGGTAGGGAAACTGAGGCTCAGAGGACGCACAGTCTGTTCATGGCACAGCTAGGATCTGAACCCAGGCAGTTTGGTTCGGAGCCTGGGGTCCTGCCGTGGGCTGCACTGCCATGTTCGTTTACAAGCACCTCCTCAATGTGGGTGTGCCCACATGGGTTTGTGTACACCTGACTGAACTGGGGGGACACGTCTAGGCTCGTGGTTGCATTCCCCTCACACACACACCCTGGCACGCCTAGACCCTGGGTGTGCACTGTCTGAACACCACTTCCTGACTCATGCATATCCTTAGTCACCCCCTTTCTCCCGCCATCCCCATCCAGCTCCAGCTTGGAACTTGCAAACGCCCAAGGTCATGCCAGTCCTGGGTCTTGGGGATGACCGTGACTGTCCAGGCAGTGGCAGAGGGAGGAGTGAAGGAGAGAAGGGGTGCTGCTTTATGCCTTTCCGGCTGGTTTGCTAACCCTTCCAGGGTCAGGTGAATTTGTGCCATGGCCCTATGAATGGCCACACTTCTGTCTCCATTTTAGGAATACGGGGACTGAAGCTCAAACTGCAGGAAACAGGCGGCAGGCCACTCAGTGAGGCTGCTCTGGGGGCAGGACAGGACTTCAGGGCCCGTCCAGCCTGAGTCCTTTGTCATCCTGCCCCTTAATCAGCCCCCCTGTTGCAGCCCTGTGCTGGGAGGGGCTGAGGCCATTCCATGTAACAGGAATTGGGAGGTGGGGGTGGAAACTGTTAATCCGCAGTCTGGCAGGCCCAGCCTCTGCCCAGGGTGCCCACTAATTCCCAAACCAAACAGCAGGCAGTGCTGGGCCCGCTGCCGACCTAATCCGCTCCCCACCAGCCTGGAGCTGGCCAAGGGGCCTCCCCGTTCCCACGCTCTGAGCCTTGAAGGAAGTGGGCAGATGCCCCTTTCTTCTACTCCAGGCTTTACAGCCCCAGAGGACACCCTTACCCATATAGAGCTAGAAAAAGGCACCCCTTTACAGAAGAACCCTCCTTCCAAAATTACCACAATAAACACACATCTCTATTAGGTCTCTGTTGTGAGGGACCTAAACATACATCTATGCCTCTCTGGATGTGACATCTTTGTGCAGTGTACAACCTTTGCAACTGTACATGGAGGTACTAGGCCCCAACCCCACCATGTCAACATCCACAGTAGTTTAAGATCATTTTATTGAGGGAGGAGAGGCGGGGAGAGGTGCGGGGGCAGCTACAGCTCCCCCAGCCCCACCAGGGGGAAAAGACCCCCTCCCCGCCTCCCTTCCCCCAAGTGGTTCCCCTGTATTATGGGGGAACTTTGTGCAAACTCTGCCCCGGTGGGTGGCGGCTGAGTGTGAAATGGCAGCAGCTGGGGCTGGTGGTGGTGCTACTGGGCACTGGGGGGCTTGTAGGGCTCCAGGAGAAGAGCAGAGAAGGTGTTGACCTTGTCCGCCCCCCGAACCTCATGGGGCAGCAGTGGCAGCTTCACAATGTGGAAGTCTTCATATAGGTCCTCCATCTGCGGCAGGGGTAGAGGGCAGAAGGCAGCAGGGCCACAGGGCAGGGACAGAATGTGATCAACTTAAAGGGTCAGGCTAAGGGTCTCCCAGAGTCAGGGAGAGAATATGAGCAAGGGCTTCACAGGGACATAGGTGGGAGTGGCGCCAGTGAGGTCAGAGACCACTGGGCTGGACCTCCCACTCCCCAGGGTGAGAGGTATCTAGGCCAGGCCAGCCAGTCTATGAAGGCCAGAATCAGAAGGTCTGAAGCAGTGGGTGAAGGGCAGGGGGTTGGGGCGAGGAACAGAAGGTGGGCTGGAGCAAAAGGTCAGAGAATACAGTAAAAGGTCAGCAGTGCCTTGGCTGGGCTGGGACGGACCCCAGCTTCCAGGGTCAGAGCTATGAGGGCTGGGCGGGAGGGTGGGTGTGCGCACCTGGTCCAGGTACTTGGCCTGGATCTTGTGGCGGGCCTCACACATCTTGCAGGGCTTCTCGGGATCAGGGAAGACGAGTTGGTTGACAATGATGTTGTGCGTGTCGATCTTGCACTTGGCCAGCTCCTGGATCAGCCGCTCCGTTTCATACAGGGACAGGAACTCAGCAATGCACACACAGATGAAGGTGGTTTGCTCCTGCAGGATCCAAGACAGGACAGGGAGGGGCAGATTTCAGCCCTGTCTCTTTCCCCTGAGCTTCTCGCCGCCCGCCTGGACCGCAACTCACAGGGTCCTTGAACTGCTCACTGACGGAGCGGATGACAGGCAGCGTCTCCTCCAGCTTGGAGGCCAGCTGGTCTGCGTTCATGTCCCCGAGGCCCAGCATGTTGCACATCTGTGGGGACGATGTGAGAGGGCTCATGGTTTACCTGGGGCACATTATACTCCCTGGGTTGGGCTCACTAGATACCCGGGGGACGACTCCTGACACCTCCCAGTGGTTAAAGGTGTGGGCCCTTGAGCAGATCGCAGGGGTCCAACCCTAGCTCTGCCATTTCTGCGGGACTGTGGCCAGGTTAGCTTGACCTCCCAGAGCCTCAGTTTCCTCATGTGTAGAGCTGTTGTGCTGTATGACATGTCACGTGCTTGGAACAGTGTCTGGCACACAGTAAGGGCCCCACAAATGTGACTGAGGCACAGGTCCCCGCCGGGGGACCACACACAACCAAGGAGGTGTCAGTGGCGTGCAAAAGTGTGACGGCATCAGGGTTGTCATGTTGTGCTAATAGTAACCCATGGGGGGATTCGCATGCTCTCCATTTGACAGATAAGGCCCAGAGAGGGGAAGTGACTGGAGGTCACACAGCTGTGTCACACCAGAGTGCAAAGCGTTTGAACCCGGGCCATCTGGCTCTGGGATATGTGCTTTCAAGCTCTGTCTGGGGCACTCAGCGGGTGGAGGCAGGGACACTGGGTGCTGTGGAGTAGGGGGGACGGTTCCCCCGCAGTGAAGATCCATCCCATCCATTGGGAAGCGCTGACTGAGAGCATATGTGGGAAATGCCTTTGTTTTTGCACATCTTGGGGTCCGGGGGCCCACTCTGATTCAGGGGACTCCTGGATGCCCTGGGGCTCTGCCTGCCTGTGAGATGAAGGGGCTGATCTGGTTCTTGATCTGCATGAGGCGGCCTAGTCCCCGCTCGACGATGGTGGGGAAGTTGAGCAGTCTTAGCGTGTGGCCTGTGGGCGCTGTGTCGAACACCACCACCGAGAAGTTCATGCCCTTCACCAGCCTGTGGGGAGATGAGGATCAGGCCCGCTCTGCCCCCTCTTCCACCCTAGCCCCAGGCAGCACCGGGCACCCAGAGTCCCCGCCGGGCCTGACCTCATGACCTCTGCATAGCTCATGGCCTCATCGATGCCTGGGAAGGCGCTCATGGCTTCCTGCATCATCTTCTTGCCCATGCTCAGCATGTTGTCCTCCTCAAAGAACTCGTCCGGCAGCTCCGCCACACCCAGGCTGGGGTCAATCTCCTGGGGGCCGAGAGGGTCAAGACTCAGGCTGCTGTTGCTGGAGCCTTCCCACCTGGGCACGGAGCCCGAGGGAGCCTGTGGGGTGCCCTGAGCACAGCCCTTCACCAGGTCACAGCTGGGGAGACCTCTGAGGTGCCCTGGCCCTTCCCTTAGGCGCTTAAGGTCTCGGGTGGTGGCACAGATTGT
This sequence comes from Aethalodelphis obliquidens, assembly GCF_003676395.1. NCBI lineage: Eukaryota > Metazoa > Chordata > Mammalia > Artiodactyla > Delphinidae > Aethalodelphis > Aethalodelphis obliquidens. Next base: position 4,872,986 of record NW_020837997.1, on the reverse strand, counting down.
TAAAGTCTTTCACAAGCAGATGGAAAATCGCCAACTGTGCTCAGTGTCCCAGAGGGAAGCCAGAGTGCGTTGCAGTGCCTTCTCACGGGCTGTTCCCCCACCCGGGCCTGTGGCCTCTTCCAGATCATTCCTCTAACATGAGTCATCCCTGACCGCCCAATCTAACAGTGCAGCCCTAGCCCCCTCTGCCCTGCCTTCCTTTCTTCTTAACATCTGGCCTCTCCTCACATGGTTTACTTAGCATGTTTTTCGCCTGTCTCCCCAACCAGAATGCTGGCCCCACAAGGGCAGGGGTTTTTCTGTCTTGTTTACTGCTGTGTCCCCAGTGCCTGGAAGTGTCTGGCACAGAGTAGGTCCTCAACATGGATGCAGATTCCATGAAGGGGATGACCAAGCCTGCGGTCCCTGGCCCGTCCTGCACTCATTGCCTCTCTATCTCCCGCCTGTCACCTCTTCTACTTGAATTCATGTTTCCTGTGGCGAAGCCCTCCACTCCCTGGCCTCAGAGGTCATTTCCCTGCAGGGAGCTTGTCCACACATCACCCCCCCACAGTCACACCCTTGATGGGTTGTTCCTAGTCACCAGGCCACTCTCTGACCCCAGCCTTCTCACTTCCTGTTATTCTAGACCTTCCTGGGCCACCTCATCCCCGCACCTCTGCCCGCTTTTTCACCGTCAGTGTCCCTCTTGGGCGGCACTCTTATCCAGCCCAGTCTCCACAAGATGCCTCTGCAAACACTCCCTTCTCCCTCTGTGGTTGGCAAAAGCCCCATCCTGTTTATTCACAGCTCGCTGGCATGGCTACACCAAGGTGAACATCAGGGGAACATCCCAGACGAAGAACTCAACCTTGCTCCCCATTCCTGATCACAAGTCTCCAACAGGCATTCGACGAGCCAGAAAATCCACCCATGGGAATGTTAATGCCATATCTTCTCCCTGCTCAAACCCCTTCTGGCCCGTGTGTCCCTCACCCTCTGCTGAGGCCTGTGCCTCGCCTGTGTCTCAATGAGAAAGCGAAGCCACTGGCTGCCTACACCCTCATTTCCTCCCAGGAAACGCCCCAGTCCCCCTACATTCCTTCTAAGCCCCTGGTCCTGGCAGAGCCCAAGTCCTGGGTCTGTGCGCTGGAGTGAGCTCACACCTGCCTGAGGCCCGTCCTCAGCCGGCATCCTCACTCCTTCCTGCAGTATCACTTGTCCCTCCCAGTTGAAGCTTCCCCCCACCCCCTCGGCTGCACCGCGCAGCTTGTGGGATCTTAAGTTCCCTGACCAGGGGTTGAACCTGGGCCCTTGGCAGTGACAGCCCAGGGTCCTAACCACTGGACCACCGAGGAATTCCCTGAAGCATGTGCAGCAGCAAACAAACATGCTCTAGCATCTCCTTCCTCAGAAAAGCCTTCCTTAACCCTCATTCCCTTCTCCCTCCAGGGATGGCCATGCTCATTTCTCTGCTCCCATCATGGTGATCATTGTGTCCACCTCAGCTCACCCATTCCAGGCAGGCTTCTGCCCCCATTTCCAGGGTGATCTGCTTAAAACTCATGTGCCTGCTAGAGCCGACAACCTTTCTGCCCTAGTCCCTTTGTCCTCCTGGAGCTTAGGAGCCCACACTCTCTGGCTTTCCTCCCACCTCACCTGTGGCTCCTTCTCGGCCTCTTTCAATGGTTCTTCCTCCTCCTCTGCTGGACCCTAAATGCTGATGTGCCCCCGGGGTTGTTTCTGGGCCTCTCTATTCTTTCACATGCTCCTCCACTCACACAGCTTTAAATACCACCCTTGGGACAATGACTCTCAAATCAATGCCAACCTCCTCTGAGCTCTAGGTTCACATAACTAAGCTGCTGTCCTGATGTCTCCACTTGGATGACCAGTGGGCACCTTGGTCTCACTGTGGCCAAATAAAATTCCTGACGTTTGGTCTTCTAAACCTGCTCCTCTCCCAGTCTTCCCCACCTCAGCTGCCCAGGGAGATAACCAAGACATGTACTTATGCTTAATTCATTTTTTTCTCTCACCCATTACAAACAAGCAGTTAAATTGCTTTAATTCCAAAATACATCCCAAATTTGACCACTTCTCACCCCTCCTCCCAATTTTGGGCTGCCATCATTCCTAGCCTGGTCACTGTCCCAGTCTCCTTGTTTCCATCCTTGACTTACAATCCAATTTCTGCATGAGAGCTACAGGGAACTTTCTGGAAAACAAATTTGGCCATGACATTACTCTGCTTAAAACAAACAGCTTCCCATTAACTTGGAAACAAAGCTAAACTGATCTCAGTGGGCTGCAAGGTCCTACACCATGTGGTCCTGATTGATGTCTCCCTCCCTTCCCTTGCTCACTAAGCGCCAGTCACTCTGGCTTCCTTTCTGCTCCACAAACGTTCCTCACTCGTTCCCCTGTGGGTATGCTGAAGAAGGAGTGAAAGTGGAGAGACAGAGGATGGAGAATGGGCAGGACATGGTAACTGATGGTGGGTGTTCACAGGAAAGGCCTGAAGGTGACTTTGCCAGAGTTGGGGCGGGGGGGTGGGGCTAAGCCCTGCTGCACTCACCATGGCGAAGAGGTTGTCATAGCCTTTGACCTTGGTAGGCACCTTGGAGAACTTCTGGTCAAATGCATCGGAGATATTGTGGGCTGGGTCAGTGGAGATGATCAGAACACTCTCCCGCCCCTTGGATAGCTGGACTGCTAAGCTGCAGCTGGGCAAGGGAAAGGCCAAAAGGTGGGAAGTGAAGGGTTAGGCTCTGCTCCTTAGGTCTGCATGGGGAGAAGAAGGGTCCCAGGAGCAGGGGACCTGGATCAGCAAGGGCCTTGAGAGAAGAGTACGGATGACTGTGGGATCAAGCCTCAATCCCTGCAGAGGGACCCTATCAGACCTCACCTACTGAGCCCTCCAGCTGGCTATATAGTGGTAAGGTTCAGCTGAATGTGTCCGTCCCGCCTGATGCCTGCTTCCTTGCTGGCACAAAGTAACATGGTCCAGCTATCCAGCCAACTCGACCCTGTGTCCCCTCCCTCAACTCTAAACTAAGGGGTCCTTTGCACCTCCTGCTAAATTCGATAGTTCAGTCCACTTGTCCAGGGTAATTTGCCCCGGGGACCCCTCCCCCTCTTCCCAGCTGAATGGGTAGTCTGATCATGTGCCCTCTCTCCCGCCTTCCACCCCCACCCCCACGTGGGCGTAGAATGGCAAGGTTCACCAGACTAGGATAGTTCGCCCCGGTGCCCCTCCCCCTACTCTGGGCTCACTCTGGTACAGTCTAGCTGATTGGGACATTTAAACGCTCTCCAGGCTCCCGTGCGCTGGATCCAATGTGGTTCAGCCCTTGAACAGGCCTGCATTCAGGAGGTAGCTTCCATTTGCTCCCGATAACTTCCGAAGAGTACAACCCAGAAGGCCCCAGCCCAGCCCTCCTGCCCGGCTGGTGGTGGAAGACCCGGTCCTTGGCCTCCCCTTCGCCCTGTGGTACATCCCACCCGTTTTCCCGGCCACCACCGCAGCCTCCTTACCTGCAGGTGGTCTTTCCAACACCACCCTTGCCCCCGACGAAGATCCACTTAAGGCTGCGCTGCTCGATAATGTTGCTAAGCGTGGGCTCCAGCGGCTCCACATCAGGGGCATCTTCGAACTCCTCTGCCTCAACCCCCCACCCGGCCACCCCTGCCGCCATCTTGGAAACGGCTCACGTGATCAAGCGGAGCGCACCATGCAAAGCACCTACAGGGGAAATTTCCTATCACAACCCCATCAAGGCTAGAAGATTGAACCAATTTTCTCATGGCCTAACTCTTAGGAGCTAATAGAAGCTATATTTCCAACGTCTTCCCCTTCCAAGGTTCAGCTTGTCAGCCTCTTGTCTATATTTTCTTCAAAGACTCCCCCTTCCTAATTAACATATTGGTACATCCCAGGTTACTCCCCTTTACTGATTGGCCCCTAAGTCTTGCAGCACTCCTTTCATTGGCTACATCTTTTCTTACGTTTACCAATCACTCTCAGGTCCCGGTAGCCGCCAACCTCTCCTTAGCAACCGGCCAAACACCCACTGCATACCTTTTTGAAGAAGTTAGATCCGAGGTCCACCCTGACCTGACCCCATAGGCTCAACTTCATGTCGATCATTCCCCCCCTATTCTCCAACCTGGGTTCCAACACCGCCTCTGGCCCGTCTCTTCTGTTATTCAATTGGCTGGGAACCACCGGGCTCCTGACGCAAACCAATCATAAACGAACCGATTAGTTGGCTGGAGACGGTCCCGGGGCTGCTGTGGGCGAGGTCCGCAGATCCTTGTCCAGTGAGCCCTGAGCCCCCATGCAGGACAGGACAGGGCAGGGACAACACTTGCAACTGCGCTCCTTGTCGTAGAAGGGACCCTGTTCCCGAAAACCTCCTTCCAGTTTGCTCTCTGTCCGAGGGGAAACTCCAGTTCAGCCAATTCTCTGAAACTCTGCCCTGGGCAGGAATACAGGCTGGGTCCCAGGCCCTTAGCGGATACTCTTAGGTGGAGACTCCAGCCTAGAAATATCCGCGGTTTCATGAGTACTCTAGCACATAAAATAATACCCTGACGTTCAAATGGGGATCCCCGCTCCTTGGAGTCAGCTGTGTCTCTATTCCCAAATAAAAGCTCCACCCCAGAGACAGGTACCCAATCCAGAGACACCCCTATTTCTATTCTGGGGGCCCAGGCTAGATATGCCCTCTAGTTAGTCCTAGTTAGGGACCCAGCTTCCGAGATGTCAGCTGAGCACACAGCCTCAGGCGAGGTCCCACCCCTCACTGAGATTATCCCTGGTGCCAGAAGTGGATTCTAGCCCCGAAAAGCTAATACGCCCCTAAGTCCCAAGCGGGAACCTCACTCCGAGAGCCCGCTACAGCCCCAGGCGCAGACAATAGTCTCATTCCGGAAGAGACCATCTCTGCGTAACGCCTGCGGGAGTCTAGCAGGGCTATAACCATCCGCGGGGCGGAGGCGGGAGCGGGGCGGGGCGGGGCGTCTGCCCGCCGGCGCGTAGCGTCAAACCTTACTCCTCATTCACCCCGCCCCTCATGCCCCGCCTCCACTGCGGATGCCTGAGGGCCAGACCGGTCTTCCCGGCATGCATTGCCCGGGACGAGGCAAGTCTGGCGCCAAGCGCGGGCCCGGAGCGGCCTTCCCGGAATCCTTTGCGAGGTACCTGGCGACAAAATGGCTGCCCGAGGGAGACGGGCGGAACCTCCGGGCCGGGAGGCGCCGGGCCCCGCGGGCGGCGGCGGCGGCGGGAGCCGATGGGCTGAGTCCGGGCCCGGGACGTCGCCCGAGAGCGGGGATGATGAAGTGTCGGGCGCGGGTTCGAGCCCGGTGTCGGGCGGCGTGAACTTGTTCGCCAACGACGGCAGCTTCCTGGAGCTGTTCAAGCGGAAGATGGAGGAGGAGCAGCGGCAGCGGCAGGAAGAGCCGCCCCCGGGCCCGCAGCGACCCGACCAGCCGGCCACCGCCGCCGCCGCGGGTCCCGGGGATCCGAAGAGGAAGGGCGGCCCGGGCCCCACGCTCAGCTTCGTAAGGAGCCGCGGGGGTGGGGGCGGGCACCAGGGCCTTCCTTGGCAGGGGGAATCGGGCTCGAGAAAGGGGAGCGGGATCCAGGTCCACCCTCCGACCCCGATGAGGGAGCCGTCCGGGTCACCCGCTGAGGATTCGGAAACTGGATTCTCGACGAGAGAGGTCTGGGGGCGGAGGTGGGGACCCCCGCAGTATGCCCGCAAGAACTGGGAGTTGGGGGGAATTCCATTGGAAACAGCGCTCCGAGGATGGGGAAACCAGGATACCAGGATTCCTGTTTGAGTGGAATCCCGAACTTTGGATACTGGGACCATCCCCCACTATGGGGATGGGGGGCATAGTCAAGTCTGGACTCTGAGCTGTGTGGATGAGAGACTCAGACTGCTTACTGTGTGACCCTAGCAGATTTGCTTGAGTTCCCTGAGTCTCATTCGTCCAGTGTCCATTTATTGAGCACCTTACCTTGTGCTGGGCAGTGTGCTAGGTGATGGGTATGCTGTGTTGATTATGACAGGCATCTCTGCTTTCCTGGGGCATCTGATCTGGTCTAACCTCATTTTCCCTGCTTGTAAAAATGGGCATCATCGCATCTTCTGATGTGATTAGCACTGGGCCTTTCTTATAGGAAGGGCTAAACCAGTGGTTCTCAACTGGGGACGATTCCCCTCACCTCATCCCCACATTTGCCAAAGTCTGGAGATATTTTGGTTGTCTGGGGGAGGGAGTGCTATTGACATTTATGAGTAGAGGGCAGGAATGGTGCTCAACATCCTACAATGCGCAGAACAACTGTCTCCCCCTCCCGAACAAAAATGATCCAGTTCAAAATGTCACTAGTATATGCGATTGAGAAACTCTAGGCCACAGAAATGGTACCTACCTTGATTGTCAACTCTGAGCTTGCTTTGTCTCTGGTGTTGAGAGCAAGTTCCTGTGGTATGGAGAAAAAAGTGTGGTGTGAGAGTAACGAACTGGGGGTCAAGTTTCTTCATCTGTCAAAAATGAGTGTGAGAATAGTCCCAACAGCGCAGGTCACTTAATGCCTGGCTGAGGGGTAGGGATGGGATGTCTGTAAAGCCTGTTGCAGCCCCTGGGGCACAAGAAACCCTCAAGTGTGTGGGAGAAAACAGAAGACCAGGATGAAAGTTCAGAGTAAGACTTATGTTTGAGGAAGGGGAAGTGGCAGGACCTGGGCTGGTGTGAGAACTGGGTGGAGGCCGAGTGCCCCTCTGTGAGTGAGAATAGCAGTAGTTGTCGCTGCCTGTTTCATTTGTTCATCAAGGGGCCGTTTGCAGGAGCACCTGCAAAGAGGCCAGGCCCGGTTACGTGTAGGGGAACAGTGTCGCTTGGTGGTTAAGAATGCTGCTCTGGCCTAGACACACCTGACCCAGAATCCAGCTCCACTGTTTGCTGTTGGCATGATCCATGGTACAGGCTTCTCCTTTTCAGAGATGTTTCCTCATCTTTACAATGGGGATGGTAACCTTCATCGTAAGGTGACTGTGAAAGTGGAAGGAGATAGTATATCCAAAGCACTTGGCACAGGGCTTAGCATACAGTAAGTGCTCAATAAAGGGAACTGTTGCTGTCTGTGTGGTTTCTACTAGGGGAGGGTGAGGACAGTGCTCGTCCCCACCGATGTGGGAATTCTTTTCTCTCCCTGGGAGGGCAGCCTGGGGGCCCAGTACTGCCTGGGCATCATGGGCCCAGGGCAGGCGCTGAGTCGCGTGTGCTCCTCTCTGATTGCTGCGCAGGTCGGCCGGCTGGTGGAGCTGGGCGCGGCGTCGGGACGGGCCACCGGGCCGGGCTAGGAAGGTGTAGTGGGCCTCAGCGCCGCCAAGGGCGGGCCCCGGCTCCTGTAACCGTTGCAGTCTTCTGTCCCTTCACCCAGGTGGGCAAGCGCAGAGGCGGGAACAAACTAGCCCTCAAGACGGGAATAGTAGCCAAGAAGCAGAAGACGGAGGATGAGGTGAGCAGGCTGGGTGTGGGGGGCTGCCCACGTTGCCTTTTCCTTCCAGCCTCAGTTCCTGGCCCAGGTGCCCTGTCCCTCCCTCCTCAGTATCTAGCCCTTGGATGGGTGTACTGGGTGGGGGAGGAGGGCTTTCAACAAAGTTCCCAGATAACTTGATTCTCCATATCTTTACCTCACACCCAAGACCTTTGCGGTGACTCTGTGGGTGGGTCAGCTGTCTCAGGACAGTCCTGACCCTGGTTCCTGGCCTCCTTGGCATCTCCTTCCCAACCCCCGTGTGTCCCTCCCCTCCCCCCAACAGGTATTAACAAGTAAAGGTGATGCATGGGCCAAGTACATGGCAGAGGTGAAAAAGTACAAAGCCCACCAGTGCGGCGATGATGATAAAACTCGGCCCCTGGTGAAATGACCCCCCTCCCTGCCTGCCCACGGCCTGGGACTCTGCGATGTACATAACTATTTAATGCAGCGGCAGCGCGGCAGCCTTTTTCCCCCAAGGACTTATATACAGAAGGAAACCGAGATGCTTCCTGCAGCTGCCGCAGCTGCGGACGATTCTCCAGGACTCTTTTTTACCTTGAGCACTTGTCTCCTGAGACTTCATAGAACAGTGGTTTACTGTCCCCTGTCTTCCCAGCTCCTCCCTCTCTCTGGCTCTTTCTGTCTTCCTCTTCTCATCCTCTCCTCCCTCCCTTTAGCCATCACTTCTGGGAAGTAAAGAACTTGACCTAGTGCTGGAGCTGTGTGCTTGGTTTGCCTTCTTTGCTGTTCTCCAACCTAAGCCCTCCCCTCATGGCTGGCACTGCACCCACCAAAGCCTGGATCTGGCCCAGTGAGGGAGGGATTTGGGAGGGTGTGGGGGGAGAACGAGGGTGCATCACCTCCTGTAGGCCTGAACTCTCCTCAGGTCTCACCCCTGACTTTCCCCCCCACTGTTGGGTGTTCTTGTTCAGTGTCCCTTCACAGTCCCATTTGGGCTGGGCCAAAGCTGTCAGTTTGTTCAAATCAGAAGACACTGAGCACCTCTGGTGTGCCTGGGTTTTTCTGGGCCCTGCGGCTGCTGCAGTGAACAGAACAGACCATGCATGCTCCCTGCCATTGTGGAAGAAAACAGACACAGATGAAAGGGGGAAGCCGTTCTGGGACGTGACTGCGAAGGACAGGATAGAGGCTGCAGGGAGGGGTCTATTTTAGTTGACACATCTGACCAGAGTCCTGAGGGAGGTGAGAAAGCCTGTCCCAGGGGTAGTGAACAGCCAGCATAAAGACAGGGAGAGTGCCTGGCCCTTATGGGCAGCTTTGAGGAGGCCCCTATGACTGGAGCCAGCTGAGTGAGGAGCATGGGTGGATTATATGCAGAGCCTTGTGTGCTAGGGTGAGAAACCTTTGGGGGGGTTGTGAGGTAAGGAGCAACATGATGTGTTTTATTCAGTATGTCTTAACAGGATCCCTCTGGCTGAAGGGGTCTGGGCAGAACCTGGGAGATGGAGGAGGCCAGGCCATGATCAGGCAAGGGGAGGTGATGGGGTGTTGGCAGTGGAGGAAGTAAAGAGGGCTAGGATCTGGATTCCCGTGGGGCTGCTCTGTCCTGCCAGCTACCTGTAGCCCTTCCAGGGAAGGGGCTTGTTTGTCCCACCTTGCAGAACATGACAGTTGATATATCAGGGGACAAGGTATCCTAAAGGAAACCTGATGCCCCTAGTGCCCCTCTAGTACTCCTTGTACTTTTGTGTCTTCCTGGCCTCATTGCTCATCCTGCTGGAGCTGAAGGCTGCCTGGCTGCCTGCTTTCCCTGGAGCCCACAAATATTTTAAGATGCCCTTGCCTCCTGACCCCTTTTCAAACCTATTAGACCTGGAGCAACATCTAGGCCCCCCAGCTGTGGGCCCATCTCCCAGGCCTTCCCAGGCACGAATGCTGAGCAGCTCGGCACTCCTGCCCATCCTAGGGCCAGGCTCCCAACCCTCTTACAACGGGGGAGCATCATGACTCTGAGGATCAGGTGGTAACCATGTGCTTGGCCCTCCACCACCCGTAGAGGCAGGGGGAGGAGGGCTGAGGTAGCACCTACCCAGCCTCACACTGCCAGATTCAGCCTGTGGAGCGTGGGGCATCCCAAATACTGAGCACGAAAACACCAAACTCTCTGTCCTAGTGGAGCGAACATTCTGGTTGGGGGAAACAGACAAGAAACAAAATACAGAACACCACATGTTTATACATTCTGTGGCGGGGGAAAAAAGCATGAAAGGGGGACTGTGATGAGAGTGGGAGAGATGATAACTTTAAATTGGTCGGGAATGGCCACACCATTTGTTCCAAGTCCCGAAGGAGGTGGGGCAGGCAGTGAAGATGGTTCTTGGAAGAGTGTTCAGGCTAAAGGAACAGCAGGTGCAAAGACCCTGAGCTGAAACCACCCCCGGCTTGAAGAGTGAGCAAACAGCCTTTGGAACAGGCAACATGTCCCCCCTCACTTCCTGCTAACACACTGTAAGGCTTGTCTGGTTTATTTTCCACATCACCTCAATGGTCTCCCTCCTACTTTCAGGATGCTGAGCTGGCCCAAGTGTGACTTTAACCTTGGGGATGTAGTGTGGGGGAGAGGACATAGGAAGCCAATGGAGCCAACTCTACCTCCTCCTCCCTCAAAGCCACCCACAGCCTCTGGATCTTTAAAAAGAAACATAAGTGGGAGAAGTAGGTCGCCCCTGCAGCAGCTCAGCCTCTATTCTGGAGTATCAGGAGGCAGAGGGAGCTGATGGTGTCCCAGCACCTCCTTTCACTGAGCTCACCTACCCTGACCTGGGGAAAGTCTGAAGAGGGAGGAGAATCAAATTCAGGTTTTGGTGAGTCACACAGTCCCAGCTTCAAACTATTCTGGTGTCTGTTTGCTGTGTGATCTTGGGCAAGTCATTTAGCCTTTCTGTGGTTCAGGTTCTTCATCTATAAAGTAGAGAGAAAATACTGAAGCTCCTTGTAGAGTGAAGTTCTAAAGTAAGGGCACTGTTCATACAGCCATCGTTAACTCTGACAAAGTGGCTGTTATTGCTTCTCTAGGTGAAGCAATTGGCTTGTGTTTGGGGACCGTGTTTGAGAAATACCTTGATAGGAAGGTGCAGTGTGATGAGATGCTCAGGCAGGGAGGCTGTTGTAAACTGAGAGGTGTTTGTCTCCCATCTCAGATTCACGGTTGGGCATCAGTTCTTTGAGTTTCGTTTTTGCACTGAGCGCTTCTAGTTGAAGTAAGTTTGCCGTGCACAGCGCTGTTGTGAGAATACCATTTGTACACTGAAAGGCAGTAGGTGCATAATAAATACGGGGAAAAAATTTTTTTTTTGATTTTCTATTCAGTACTGAAATTCACCATCAGGGGAGAGGAAGAAAGATCTGTGATCACACGAGGGCCAATACTGTGGACTATACAGGCAGCAGGGGTCACATTATTCTGCCCTAACTCCTCGCTCCCCCGAGGCCTGCTCGGGGCCGTTGGACACTAGACATATTAAAAGTAGGGGGTGAGCATTAACAAATTTTCTCCTGCATCTCCAACTCGCTCCCCACGTGACCCTTGTCTGAGGCAACCCCCAACCGTGAGCAGAAAACTACGGTTCGCATCCTCTCCCGAAACCCCCAGATCCCGTCCCAGCCCCTCAGCCTTATTCTTCCTTCTGCTCAACGCCCAACTCTGGGGAGCTCTCCAACCCCTCAGATTCGAGTCTCAGCCAGAGACCGTAAGCGCGGCGACGCGGGCGCACGGCAAGATGGGATTTGTAGTTCTAGGTCCTCACGATGCGCGCGGGAAGACCATTGCGCATGCGAAGGCGGCGGCTTTCCGCACGTGTCCCTCAAACCGGTTTCCTGTCTAGCGGAGCCGGCTGAGGTGGGAATCCAGTCCGCTACTTTAGGGATCCCAACTCCTGAAGTGGAGTTTGGCGCCAGCTGACCCTTCCCAAAACCCTGGCGGCCCCAGTATTCGGCAAGAGAGGGCTTAGGTACCTGTTTTTCATGAATGAACGGAGCCAGGACTGACTTTGCCAATGGCAAGTGGACTGAGAAAATTGTCCCCCTCCTCCAGGCTGGGGCAAGAATTGACCTGTGCGTCTCCCGAGGCCAAAACGTCCCTCAGGGCAGGGCTGGGTTGTTCTTTGGGATTAGAGCCCTAGTTGATTCAGTGAATTCAGTAAATATTGGTTTAGGGAGGAGCCAAATACGGTAAAAGGACGGCCTTGAGCCTCGGAGTAAAAGCCACGTTTTTGAAGAACAATTTACTGCATATCTTGTAATGCTTAACTTGGATTATCTCAAACCCAGCAAACTATTCTTATACCCATTCCACAAATGGGGACACTAAAGCTCCGAGGGGCATAAGGTCGCCCAACTTTTTGTCAGGAGGGCGGAGACGTGGGGAGGGGGGAACGGGGACGCTCATGCTCCTCCCTACTCCGCTTTACTCTTAAGAGAAAGAAAAGGGGTGCCCTACTTTGTCCTCAGACGGCACAAGAATCACGGAATGTCTTTTTTCATCTTCCTTCCCTTACCTAAATTTCCTTAACTGTTTCACCTCATTCAGCCTCAGGGAACGAAAGGAGATAGGCCTTTTGCTCTAGCGTTTATTTTATTAGTTCATTTCATTTAAAATTTTATATCCTCGTGGGTTTATTTTTTTATATCCTTTTAAAAGTTGTCAAACAGTACTGGAAAATAAATAACGCAAAATATGGCAGAGGCTTCTTCAGGAACCCAGCCCGTCTCAGGCACTCCCTTTGTCTGACTTTCCCTCCTTTGTCTCGGGTATAAAGTCCACCCCAGGCTCAGTCCCCTCCACTCTTTCTCTGCACGCACATGTACTCCTCCCAAGTACCGTCTGGATGGAGGGAGGAAGGCACAGTTAAATTCTTAGAGGAGGGGGGTGACAAAGGCGCAGGTGGCTCTGACTGAAGGGTTTACAGGTCCACCATACACCAAAAAGTCCCACGCGCCACCAAACTCCTAGTTCCAGAAAAGAGCTCCTGTCAGGCCGGCGTTGAGGCAGGCTGAGAAAACGAGATGGTGGGAGGACCGGCCGGCCAGAGAGGCCTAGAGAGCCTTCATCTCTTCGGTCACGTGACCCAGCCTCTGCTGGGCCTAGGTCTCCCGGTGCCAGGCCACGTGCGACGGCTGTTTCTCCTGATTGGTTCTTCTAGGCCAGTTTGAACGGCGTACGGAAGCCTCCGCAGTTCATATACGGCCGCGTTTTCTTTTTTCTTTTTTTTTTTTTTTGCTCCCTGTCTTTGGCTCCCTCCTTCCTCGCGAGTCTCAGGAGAAGCCGCGGCTTAAGGCCCCGCTGCTGCTGCCCGAGGCCGGGTAAGTGAGCCTCACCCGGACCCTAACCGGCTGGGCCCCGGCTTGCGTCGACCCCCGCAGGGCTTCAGGCCTGCGCGGCGCGCGGCCCGGGCGTCGGGGCCGCGCCTGACCGAGAAAGGCCGAGAACCCGGTTGGGCCCGATTGAGGAGGCAGCGAGAATGGGCCGGGGCGGGGGAGGGGGGAACCGAGCCGGGCTTAGGGGGTGGGGCCTCGGAACCGGGCCAGGTCCCGGTGCCGCGAGAATCGGGCCAGTGGGACGTCTGGGGTCGGGCTGGAGGGGCTCTGATTGGGGGAATCGTATGGGGACTGCTTAGGGACTGATTGGGGGACGTCGCGAGGATCGGGTGTGTGTAGGGGGCTGTTTCGGTGGGGCATGGTTGGGTCTGGTTGGGGGAGGCCGCATTGAAAAGTTGGGGGGGTGCTTGTTGGACCCTGATAGGGAAAGGGCTTCAGACTTCGGCCTGGAGGGCTTTTCTGGGTCTGACTGCGAGGCGTCGCTGGGATCAGTTGGAGGAAATGCCCTGGGGAGTGTTCGGCCAGGTCTAATTGGGGGTAGCCGCAGGGATCGGACGAAGAGGGTTTTCGGTTCGAGGTGGTGGGAGGCTTGGTCGAACTTGATTGGGGGAAGCAGCAGTGACCCGTTAGCAGGAGTTAATGCTGACTGGGGCGGGGGGTTGGAGCGCTGTGTGGGGAGGCTTTGCCAGACCTGACTGAGGAAGCGACAGGGACCCGTCCAGGGGCCTTCTGTCGCCGGATAGGTGGGCTTGGTTGACTCTCCTGCGGAGAGGCATCAGGGACCTGTCTGGAGACTGCTTTGGGTCTGATTAAGGGGAATCGCTGGACTGCGTGCCGGCACGGGAGAGACCACGGGGGCTGGGGCACTATCGTGTTCTGGGGCAGGGTCCCTGGATGGGGAGGTGGCTGGGCCCTCGCCTAGCAGCTTCGAGGGAAGTGGAAGTCTTAGGGCCCGGAGCCGAGGGTGGCGGTATGGGCCGCGGTGGGCTGAAGGCCCAGTGTTGGGTGGGATGAGGATCCGCCGGGTCCCGTCGCCACCTCGCATGGCCCGCTTCCACATACCCGCGCCCGCGCTCCCGAGCCCGCGACTGCGCGGCCGTGGATGGCGCAGCTGGCGGGGACCCCGCACTTGGGCGGGCGTGGATCGGCGGCCTCCGTCTGTCCGCCGAGGACGCTCCCGCCCTGCTACCGCCGCCACCACCTCTGTGGGGGCTCAGCCCGGGACTCACACGGAGCCCCTGGGATCCAGCGCTGATCCTGGCCCCTACCCCCGCAGTTCACCTTGCACCATGGACTGGCAGCCAGACGAGCAGGGCCTGCAGCAGGTCCTGCAGCTGCTCAAAGACTCGCAGTCGCCCAACACAGCCACGCAGCGCATTGTGCAGGATGTATCCTTCCTTCCTTCCGGGTCTGGGGGGACGGGGCAGACATCTGCAGCTCCTGAAGGCCAGAGAGGAAGGGGTCTACTCCCTAATTCTTAGACTCTTTCTGCTGTGGCAGGAGCAGGCCTTGGCAGAGAATTAAGGATTAGGATTACTGGGTCCCATTCCCAGAGGAAATGTGGCCCGGCAGGAGAAGGGGGCACTTTTAGTTGGTGCTTGGCTTTAGTTGAGTTTCATGGGTAAAATTTCCATTTTTCAATTGGTCATTTAAAATGCTATAAGTTAAACTTTTAAATTATTTAAACCATTAGCAAGTTTCACTTGAAAGTGTGAGTTCCCTTCTTTTTTTTAAAAAAAAAAAACATGCCACATTGGATTGCTAGTGAGTGGAGCTGCCAACATCAGAGAGAGCTGAGTTTGCTAACCCTCTCCTGCTCTGGCCAGATCTTCAGGAGTGGTGGGAAGCTCAGACATGCTCCCCCACCCGCTGTATGAATCTCATGTGCCTGAAATGCTGTGTTATTCTGGGCATGGGGGTTGACAGGTGGGGTTCCAGGAGCTGGTTGCCTCGTCCCCATAGTCAGAAGTAGTATCAGCTATATGGCAGTAAGGGGGCTCTGCCTGGGGAAGACCTCTGTCTCCCAAGACCCTTAACAACCTAGCAGAAACTCAAACAACTGAACCAGTTTCCCGACTTCAACAACTACCTGATATTCGTCCTGACCAGACTCAAGTCGGAAGGTATGCCCTTGGTGTCCCTCCACACAAGCCTGACCCCACTTTCTCCCTTGTGGTTCCCTAAGCCTCAGCCCTCTTCCCCCAGATGAGCCAACTCGCTCTCTCAGTGGCCTCATCCTCAAGAACAACGTGAAGGCACACTACCAGAGCTTTCCACCACCTGTGGCCGACTTCATCAAACAGGAATGTCTCAACAACATCGGCGATGCCTCCTCGCTCATCCGGGCCACCATAGGTAAGAGGGTGCAGCGGGAGTCAGCCTGTGATGATGCCCTGAGCTGTCACTCTTGGCCAAGAAACTTCTCAGTGTGTTAAGGATATTGATTCACAGAATGTTCCAGCACCGTGGATGGTAGTGTAGTACTGTTATTACTGCCATTTTACAGATGAGAAAACTGAGACACATAGATGTTAAGGGATTTGCCTGGCAAGTAGCAGAGCTCAGAAGTGACTAGGTCAGGTCCATGCTCTGAACCACTCCCTCCTGAAACAGCTGTTCTCATTTCTGAGAACAGAACCTAGATGGCTTCTCCCTCACCTCCTCAGGTCTTTGCTCAGATATCAAGGTGTCACCTAGTAAGGCCTTCTCTAGCCACCCAATTAAAAATTGCTACCCTCATCCTCAGCACTTGCTAGCCATCTTCTCTGCTTTATTTCCTCCCTTATCTCTTGGCATGTAGCCACCGAGGTCTTCTGCTGATTTATCTTTACCTCACAGCCTCCCTCACTAGATAGGTCCTAAGGGCAGGGATTTTGTGTTTAGTTATGTGCTGCATCCCAGGGCCTGAAACAGGGCTGGCTCACGGTAGGACTCAGAGGATCTCAAAGAGTGTGTAGGGTTACAGGGGGTAGCGCACAGAAAGTGTGCTGGAGTGAGTGCGCAGCAAGGAGGGCTGGGGCGCCAGGCAGGCCCGCACCCAGCCTGAGGCAGCGTCCTTTCCTGGCCGCCCCAGGCATTCTCATCACCACCATCGCTTCCAAGGGCGAGCTGCAGATGTGGCCCGAGCTGCTGCCCCAGCTGTGCAACCTACTCAACTCGGAGGATTACAACACTTGTGAGGTAGGGGATGAGCCATGGCCTGCCTGCCTAAGCGGGAGCTGGGGCCAGACCGGGACCCACACCCATGTGCCTGCTCCCCTCCACTCAGGGAGCCTTCGGAGCCCTGCAGAAGATCTGCGAAGACTCATCCGAACTTCTGGACAGCGATGCCCTCAACAGGCCCCTCAACATCATGATTCCCAAGTTCCTACAGTTCTTCAAGCACTGCAGCCCCAAGATCCGGTGGGTGCGGCTCCCCAGGGGTCTGCAGGGGGCCTGGAGCAGGTGGGATGGGTGGGGCCAGGAGTGACCCATGTGCGCCTGCCCCCTGCCAGGTCCCATGCCATCGCCTGTGTGAATCAGTTTATCATGGACCGGGCCCAGGCACTGATGGACAACATCGACACCTTCATCGAGGTGGGCCACTGGGCTGGGGAGGGGAGCAGCGGGAGGGCCGAGGGCCCAGCCACAGCTGACCCCGGCTTCCCTGCAGCATCTGTTCGCCCTGGCCGTGGATGATGACCCTGAGGTGCGGAAGAACGTGTGCCGTGCACTGGTGATGCTGCTGGAAGTGCGGATCGACAGGCTCATCCCCCACATGCACAGCATCATCCAGGTATGCCTGGCCAGGGCCAGCCCGCGTGTGCGCTGAGGGGTGGGAGGCAGGTGGGGAGCCACCCCTAGCCGGGCCAAGCCTTAGCCTTTCTCCCATCCCACCCCAGTACATGCTGCAGAGGACCCAGGACCATGATGAGAACGTGGCCCTTGAGGCCTGCGAGTTCTGGCTGACACTGGCCGAGCAGCCCATCTGCAAGGAAGTCCTGGCCTCCCACCTGGTCCAGTGAGTGCTGCTTCTGCCCTCTGTCCCACCCCAGCCTCCACCTCTTGCCATGCCTATGCCTTTCCTTCTGGTCAGCTCCTGCGCTAGCCTCAGTCCACATCTTGTATCTTGGTTTACTTTTATTCCTGTGCACATTTATTTTGCAAACGGTAAGTATGTAGCTTTAATGACTTAAAAATTAGGTTAAGTTATAGGTGGAAAAAAGTGAAGACTCAACAGAGGCTTTAGGCATAGCTGGATCCAGGTGCTCAAAGGATGTGAAAGGCGCCTGTCTGGTCTCAGATCTACTTCCTCTATGTTGGCTTTGTTCTCAGGCACAGCCTTCCCTCGTCGTAGTACTGTGGCCTTCTGCAGCCTTCCAGCTCAGGAGCCTCAGAGTAAAGAAATTCTCTCTCAACCAGTATCTCCGCAAAAGTCCTAGGGCTGATCCTCCTGGACCAACTTGGATTACTTTTCTATCCCCGAGTCAGTGAGGGCTCTAACCAAAATCTCCGATCCCGACGTGCATGGGCTCCAGCTGAGGGGGCAGGCTGCCCTGCCTGTTTGGTCCCCTAACCAGGCCCCATCCTAGGGAAGTGCCTGGTGACAGGGCCACATGTCCCTGCTTTATGGTGTGCTAGGGGTCAGGCACTATTCCAAGCTTCTCAGTGTATTCAGGGGTCGGGAATTCACTGAGTGGCCAGGGGTCTGGGTCCAGAACCTTCCTGTGGAGCTAGGAGTAGTGTCAGCTCTGACCCAGTCACAGTGGCTGAGACTCGGCTGAGATAGTACCCACTAAGGGAAATGAGTGGATGTAGCATAACCAGGATCAGCATGTGCAGTCGGCCCCTTGGCTCCCTGACCTCCTCCCCTCCCCGCTTCTTCCCTCTCCCCCAGGCTGTAAGCCCCCTCTGGGGCCCCTGCATCCTGATTAACAGCCTCTCTTCCAACAGGTTGATCCCTATCCTGGTAAACGGGATGAAGTACTCAGAAATCGACATCATCCTGCTCAAGGTTAGTTAGGGCTGACCACCAGGCACAGGCAGGAGGATGAAGGCTGGGGCACTGGGGATGGGGGCCTCTGTGGTGCTTAGCCATCTGCCTGGCTCCACAGGGGGATGTGGAGGAGGATGAGGCCGTCCCTGACAGCGAGCAGGATATCAAGCCACGCTTCCACAAGTCACGCACGGTGACGCTGCCCCATGAGGCTGAGCGGCCTGATGGCTCAGAGGATGCAGAGGATGATGATGACGATGATGCTTTGTCCGACTGGAATCTGAGTAAGTGGCCGGGCCTGGGGTGAGAAGGGGGAAGTAGGGGGCAGCAAGCCCTGGGCTCCCCTCTTAGGAGGGAATCAGAAGCCTATATGGAGCAGATCATGAAGATTCTAATCATGATTTCTGATCCTGGGGGGCACAGAGAGGAGGGCTGGTGGCCTGCCTGATGTGCCTCCCTGAGCCCGCCACCCCTCCCCCCCCATCTCCCCTCCCACCCCAGGGAAGTGCTCGGCGGCTGCACTGGACGTCCTGGCTAACGTCTTCCGGGAGGAACTGCTGCCCCACCTACTCCCCCTGCTCAAGGGCCTCCTCTTCCACCCCGAGTGGGTGGTCAAGGAGTCGGGCATCCTGGTGCTGGGCGCCATTGCTGAGGGTAAGTGACCTGCCAGCCTGGCTGCGCCTGACCTCTGATCCCCACGCTGGTGCGAGACTGGGGCTGGCCCAGGCAGGCTTGTGGGGGGCGACGCCATCCCCAGGTTCTCTCCAGAGGCCTGCTCACCCCACTCCAAACAGCTCTGGGATTTGAATCTTCCCTTCAGCCCGTGGGCCTGAAAGGGACCCCCGAAAGCAAGCTCTTTCCTTAATTCTCATGGACAGGCCATAAGCATAATAACAGCAACAATAATAACAGGCACTTCTGCAGTGCTTGCCCCACAGCAGGCAGCCCTGTCCTGCGGGCTCACTACCACCTGAGGAGGTGGGTTTCTTAGATGGGGGAACTAAGGTGCAGAGAGAATCAACGGCACTTCCCTCGTCACCCAGAGTGAAGCTGGGCCTCAAACCTGCTCTGGCTGCGAGGCTGGCCTGCCAGAATCAGAAGTGTGCAGTGGTGTTTCCTTAAACTTCACACGGTGTGCTTGTGCTGTACTGACACGGTTTCCAGGTTCCCCTTGTCCCGATGGATGGGGTGTACAGTGTGAACTACCAGAGGGCTTTGCAGAACTGTTACAGGCAGCACACACGACCCCCTCAGCATCCAGGCCTGCTAGAACAAGCAGAGAGGGCAGCAGGAGCCCTCACCCTGGAGAGCTTTTCAAAGTTGTCTAAGGAAATGTTTCCTCATATAATAAGTAATGGGTCTTATGTTAACAGGACACATAACACGTTCCACAATGCACGTATGTATTTTAATAGACTATGTGAAGTGTTCTGCATATATAATGGGAAAAGATCTCAAGGAACTGACCCTAAACTGGTAAAAATAGATCTCATGGCTTGGGATTATCAGAGGGTGTGCTATTTATTACCCGTGTTCTGTAATGAAAAGAGAGACACAGTTAAGGGTTTTTAAAAAGAGAAGATGTAAAGTAGAAAAAGAAAAATCACAAACATCCAAGAAAGGTTTCAAAGGAAAGGTCCTTTCTGTCCACCTGCGTTGTTACTGCCCATAAAGCCCAAGTCAGTGTGCAGCTTGGCCATCTATGAATGAACTAGTGACCAGATAAAAACATCACAAGCCCTGGAATGGGGTGGAGCTGATGGAGAGGAAAGTCTTGCTCTGATGCCGTTTCCCATCCCCATCCTGCCTTTCACTGCCTCTGTGACTCTGAGCCAGTTATTTAACTTCCAAGCCTCAGTTTCCCCATCTGTCAGGTGCGGCTGATCCTCTCCCCAGGAGGGTGGATGTGACCCGGACCAGTTGGGCTCAGCCTTGCCTCTGTGCCGGCTCCTTGCAGGCTGCATGCAGGGCATGGTGCCCTACCTGCCAGAGCTGATCCCGCACCTCATCCAGTGCTTATCAGACAAGAAGGCCCTGGTCCGCTCCATCGCCTGCTGGACCCTGAGCCGCTATGCCCACTGGGTGGTCAGCCAGCCGCCTGACATGCACCTCAAGCCTCTGATGACAGAGCTGCTCAAGCGCATCCTGGATGGCAACAAGAGGGTACAGGAGGCGGCCTGCAGGTGAACCTCGACCCCTGGCCCCACAGCCCTCACCTCACCTGGCCCCACTGGCTGCTCTCTGGGAAGTGATGATACTCATGACCCTTGACATTGTACTGATTTCTCACGTATTCGTACTGGCTGATCCCGAGTGCACCCTCCCTGACCCGACTCAGAGCCTAGCCCTGCCTGTGGCTGCCTGCTAAACCCCTTCCCCCTTCCAGTGCCTTCGCCACCCTGGAGGAGGAGGCCTGCACGGAGCTGGTCCCTTACCTCAGCTATATCCTGGACACCCTCGTTTTTGCCTTTGGCAAGTACCAGCACAAGAACCTGCTCATCCTCTACGATGCCATCGGCACCCTGGCCGACTCTGTGGGCCACCACCTCAACCAGCCGGTGAGACCCCACAGCGGCTCCCTCCTCCCGATCCCTGTGCCCCTTGGCATCCGGTGACCTGGCGGCGACCCGTGTCGCACGCCAGGGACGTGGCCATGACCTCGACAGGCAGACAGACAGACCCGGCCCCAGCCCTCGCCCTGTTCCCAGTCTAGTGGGGGAGACAGACAGTTATGAGACAGCGTGGTAAGTGCTGTGCCGGGGGAGCTCAGGGGCCTGCAGGAAGCAGGAAGCGCTGACTCAGGCTCCAAGGGGCAGGAGGGGGGGTGGGGGTGGGGCTCGGGATGGGTGAGAAGGGAGTAAATTAGAAGGGCCTGGAGGTCTGGCTGGATGGCGAGGCCTCGCAGGGCCCCATGAACCTAAGCGAGGAGCCTAGACCTCATTGCTCAGATGACGGGCACCTCTGAGTCACAGGGAACCCTGCTGGTTCCCAGGCCACCACCCACACCCAGGGAGCCCCAACTTCCTGCTCCCCTTCCAGGAATACATCCAGAAGCTGATGCCTCCGCTGATCCAGAAGTGGAACGAGCTCAAGGATGAAGACAAGGACCTCTTCCCTCTGCTGGAGGTGGGTGAGCTCCAGGCCCTCTCCCGAGGCCCCGTCCCACCCACCTGAGCTCACCTCTCCTGCCCTCCTCCTTGCCAGTGCCTGTCATCAGTGGCCACTGCCCTGCAGAGTGGCTTCCTGCCCTACTGTGAGCCCGTCTACCAGCGCTGTGTTACCCTGGTGCAGAAGACGCTGGCCCAGGCCATGGTGAGCATCCCTCCAGCACCACCCCATCACCCGCTCCTCTGCTGCTGCCCCAGCCTGGGCCCACTCCCCTCACCTGCCTGCCCCCTTCTGTGCCCAGATGTACACCCAGCACCCTGAGCAGTACGAGGCCCCTGACAAGGACTTCATGATCGTGGCGCTGGACCTGCTCAGCGGCCTGGCTGAGGGCCTGGGCGGGCACGTGGAGCAGCTGGTAGCCCGCAGCAACATCATGACACTGCTCTTTCAGTGCATGCAGGTGGGTGGGCCCCTCGCGGGCCTCTAAGTGGACAATGGTGACACCCAGCAGCCTTTGTGGGCTGCCTTGGGTGGACTCAGGGCCTTGGTTATGCCCTGAGGACATCAGGGAGAAAGGACCCATTAAAAAAAAAAAGCTTGTAATTATTTTTAAAAGTGATTCAAATAAAACATGTAAAATCTCATAGAAAAACCTAACAATGTAGAAAATTAAAAAGTAGAAAATAGGAAATGTGAAAGCACAAGCCCCTCCAATATGACGCCCCCACCCCGCAGCGTATTGAGGATGGGCAGCAGTTCCAAGTGCTCTCTTCTGTAGTGGTACCGAGCTGGGCATTCTCGTTCACATGCCCCGAGTCCCAGATGTACAGATGGGGCCTGTAGCCTTGGCACTGGGAAGTGGCAGGGTCAGGTCATGCTCCAGGAGCTGTTCCCTTAGCTGCCCTGCTCTGAGGGGTTAGTTGGGATCCCGGCTGGTTGGGGGAAGGGGAGCCCGGCCACGCTGACCCTGCTCCAACCCCCAGGACTCGATGCCTGAGGTCCGGCAGAGCTCCTTCGCCCTCCTGGGAGACCTCACCAAAGCCTGCTTCATCCATGTCAAGCCCTGTATCGGTACGACCCCCATTTCGTCCTTACCCCATGACCCCAGCCCTGGCCTCAAGTGATGGAGAGATGACCTGGGAGGACTGTGACCGCACTGGGATGTATTCGTACTGTCTGACGGGGCCTGCTTCGCAAGTGTCAGAAGCTTACCCTGGCTGGCCCTCCTGCTCAGCACCCTTCTTTCTCCCTGCCAGCTGAGTTCATGCCCATCCTGGGCACCAACCTGAACCCCGAGTTCATCTCTGTCTGCAACAATGCCACCTGGGCCATTGGCGAGATCTGCATGCAGATGGGTAAGTGCCCCACAGCTGGGCAGGCCCTGTCCCTCCCCATTGGCTTGTTCCCAGCCTGGGGCCAGGAGTCTGGCTCTAACTGACAGGTTCCCTCTAGAGGGCCCTGGTGCTCCTTGAGGAAGGCTCCGATTGGCCAGGGACAAGGGGACACCTCTGAGCATTTTCATCCGAGATGGGGACACATGGCTGAAAGGCCATCTGTAATTGGCTTTTCCAAAGAGGCACAGGACAGGAGGCCTGTACTTATTGGACTACTTGTCACCTCCCTCCCCTCCAAGCAATTGGCTGAAAGGCCCCCTGGGATTGGCTGGGAGACTGTCACTGCTTCTCTGCTCTCTGCCTAACCCCACAGGGAGGCTGGGTGGTGTGGTCTCACCCTGGTGTCCAGCAGTGACGCCAGGGAAGCTTCTGGTGTTGGGAGGGTGTAGGTCTGTCTCTGGTTGGCCATGGCGCCTGGGCAGCAGATAGCCAGAGAAGGTTGCTTGCTTCCTCACTGGTTGGCCAGTGTCTGGATACAACTCGGGTCAGTGTGGGTGGCGTGGGCTGTGTGGGGCTCTGACTGGCCTGTCCCCCAGGGGCAGAGATGCAGCCCTATGTGCAGATGGTCCTCAACAACCTGGTGGAGATCATTAACCGGCCCAACACACCCAAGACGTTGCTGGAAAACACAGGTGGGCCCCAGGCCTGGGCCCTTGCCGCCCCCTTGCCCGCCTCCTGGAGGTGGGGTATCCTGGCTGGGAGGGTAGCTGACAAGAGGCCTTGGGAAAGAACCAGGGAGGGTGACTGGAAGGACCTGGAATGGGGCTATGGGAGGAGGCCTAAGAAAGATGTTGGCCTCGGGGGAGACCTGGGAGAGACCCAAGTGGGGTGGGGAGGAGACCCTGACCGGGCCAAGCTTGGGGGCCCAGGGAGCTGGCAGGAGCTATTCTCTTGGGGCCCGTGGGGCGGGGCTGGTGCCTCGTGCTAGAGGCCCTGCCACGTACCGGGGCCGCTCGGGGTTGCAGGTCGCCTGACGAGTCCCTCTGCCATTCCAGCCATCACCATCGGCCGCCTGGGCTACGTGTGCCCACAGGAGGTGGCACCCATGCTGCAGCAGTTCATCCGGCCTTGGTGTGTGCCCACCTGTGTGGGGCCTGCCGTACGGTGGGCTGGGCGGTGGGGGGAGGGTGGGACAGGCCCGACCCAGTCCCTCGCCTGTGCCCACCCAGCCCTACCCTGCCCACCCGTGGATGCCCGACCCAGCCCCACTGAGCCCTGATCTCCTGCTTCCCCCACGCCTCACAGATACATGTCCCATCCCAGCCCCACCACCCACTGGCCCACCGCTCCCTGCTGTCCCCCACAGATGTCAATCCTGCCCCAGGCCCACTGGCTGATTCCCCACTGCTTACCTTCCCCACAGGTGCACATCCCTCAGGAACATCAGGGACAATGAGGAGAAGGACTCAGCCTTCCGAGGCATCTGCATGATGATAGGCGTCAACCCCGGGGGTGTTGTGCAGGTTGGGGCAGCTGGGCTCTGAGGGAAGTTGCTGGGGCTGGGCTTGGACGGCCCCTCACGTGGGATCCGTCACGTTTCAGGACTTTATTTTCTTCTGCGACGCTGTAGCCTCCTGGGTGAGCCCGAAGGATGACCTTCGGGACATGTTTTATAAGGTAGGGCTCCCGCTTGGCCCTGATCTAGTCTCGGAAGGCGGCAGGGTGGGGAGAGACCGAGTTCATCTTCATCTTGCTCCGCTCCGGGGCGCCCCTCACCCCCTCCCTCGCTGCAGATTCTCCATGGCTTCAAAGACCAAGTTGGGGAAGAAAACTGGCAGCAGTTCTCAGAGCAGTTCCCGCCGCTGCTTAAGGAGAGGCTAGCTGCCTTCTACGGGGTCTAGATGAGTACTGCGACTGCCAGGTGAGGAGGCCGTGTGCAGAGAGGGCTGGCGCTGTTGTGGGAGCCAAAGGGGCGCAGGCCCTGACCCTCTCCTCTCCTCACAGGTTTCTGTCTGCGTCGTCGTCAGAGGGGTTGCTGGGGAGCGCGCTGCGTCCAGAAGTCGCCGTGCCCTGGTCGAGGGGGGTTAGGGAGGAGTGAGTGGGACCCAAATCCAGACGCCCTCCCCGTCCATCTACCTGCCATACCCGGCCATAGGCCGGTCAGCGGGTGGGCAGGTGGGTGGGGCCTCCACGTTCATCCTATAAATGGGAGGGGGGTGGGACTTCTTGGCAGCAAGGGCCCCTTGCTCTAATTGGGGTCACCTCAGGCAGCCTACTTGGGCCAGCCACGTGTGGGAGGGAAGAATCAACACGGCCGACCAAATCCGGCTTAGGATGAGGCAAGGGAAAAGCAGGTGGGGAGGGGGGTCCTTGTAGAGACACGTACACTCACACGTACACACGTGGCTACACGCATGTGCGGGCGCTGCAGCCAGCCAGGCTGGGCCAGCCGCCCCACCATTTCCCCGACTGCATGGAGACAGTAGAATTAGTGAACCCCTGAGTTAACTCGTAAGGCCTTCCGTGTAACCTGCATCTAGAGTTTAAGAAGCTTCTGCTGTTTTGCCGGAATTGGCGGTGATTAGGGAGGGCTGGGTGGGTTGGGGACCTCCGCTGGGACCCTGGGGCGGGTGGGGGGGAAGAGGACGGCCACCTTGGGGCCGCCCAGTCAGCACGCACACGCTTTGGACCTGCTCCGCACACTTCTTGCCAGCTCTGTGGCAGCCTCAGCCAGTGTGTCTCCCTCCTTGTCCCGTCCCAGCCAGAAGAGTGGGGACCACCGAAGTGGCCGGGGCTGGCCAGAGGTCGCCCTTTTCTCCCTCCCCTGTGCTCCAGTGACTTTCGAAGATGCTGGGCTGGAACTTTTTCCCCCTGAGGAGAGTTGGGGGCAGCCAGAGCTGCTGACATCTACCCCTGTGTCTCTCCATAAGCAAGTCTGTTTCAAAGGCAGTCTGTTTCTCTGCTTCCGAGAGCCCTCTTCCAGGCCTGGGTTTTAACACAAGGGCCGAGGCTGAGGCATTTAATTGATGGTGATAGAAAACCAAGGCTTATGCTTTGCCAGCAAGAGGGAAACCAAAGGAAGGGAAGGGTGCTGTATTCCCTTACCCGACTCTGGCCCTGGGACTTCCTGATCATCACAGCTCCCAGTAGGCCCCAAGACCCCACCAGATTGGGGTAGCGATCCTAGGGAAACTTCTGGGATTGGTTGGGGATGCAAGCACAGTGGGAGAGGCTCCCCTAGAGAGAGGAGGTGTGGTTGCTTCCCAGTTGGCCTCAAAACTGAAACCAAGCCTTGAAGCCCCCTTAATGTTGTTTTCCTCTTCCCTTTCTACTTCTCTGGGGGCCTCTTTTTGCGGTTTTGGGGGTTTGACTGGATTCCTGCATTCTGGGTCCTGCTCCATGCATCCCTCTCGAGCACTGGATCACACCCTCATCACAGCCCTGTGTCTCCTATCAGACAGGGTCAGGCCCCACCTCTCTTCCAAGGGGCACTTGGTGCACATTCCATAAACTCAGCTGGTTCCCCCGCTGTGAAACTCCAGCAGGTCTCTGGAAGCCATTTGTAAAAAAAAGAAAAGAAAAAAAAATTAAATACCATTTAATTTTCTGGTAATTCCAGTTCTTTGGAGCATCCTCTGCTGGGTCTTGGGGTGTGTGGATTGGCTGTCTGATGGGATTGGTAACCCCTTCTCCATCCAGGATGGGGGGCCTCCAACCACCTTCAGGGAAGGGGAGCCTGGTTCTAGTTATCTTTTTCTTCTTTTCTTTTTTTTAATTAAGGAAACTATTTAATTTTTTAATTTATTTTTTTGTTGATTTTTGCACAACGAAGTTTCAGCTTCTCAACCTTTTCCCCTGCGCAGGGCTGCGGACCCTGACTGGCCTCGATCTGCAGTCCCTCTCGTTCCCACATCCCTCCTTCCCCCTCATCCTCTTCTTCCTGCGGGCTCCCAGGGTCTGTCCATTTGTTACCGTGCTGTGCTGGGGACTGGCGCCAAGGTGGCGTGAGATTCCACTTGTGTAGAACTTTGTTGAGTAAAGATCAGTTTCTTGTGAAACCCTTGGTCTCCATCTGGCCTCTTGTGTCCTGGGCTTTGGCAGTAGAGAAGAGATGTGGAGGGGGGCCTGGGAAGTTTTAGAAATAGGGATGCACAGGAATCAGGTCAGGAAATAATTGTGGGAGTGGGGAAGTAAGTAAGGTTAAAGATTAAATGTGGTAACGTAACACATGCAGTGCAGTCTTTGGGACATAATTACAGCTCACTAGAGCCTGAGCTCACTAAAGGGGACCCATTAGTGTTACAGCCCAGATTCAAGATCCCCATCTACTAAAGACTAAACTGAGTGGCAAGGAGCAAGACCTTGCAGCATTCTTATAATCTTTGACTTCACAACTCTGGATTGCTGGGCAGGTTAGACATTTTTGTAGAATGCTCAGCTCAGCGCCAAGCCTGTGGGACATAGGTAAATATGTGCAACAGTTAAAGGCAAATGAGAAACTGCTCATCTGGGGACGCACAGGCCTCAGGATAAAATCTTGTTGCAACCTCAGTACAGCCCAAGCATCACCTGCATCAAACTGGGAAAATCTTTTGAAATGCTGACACACAACCAACTTTCGTTTAACAAGTGTGTGCATTTTAGTGAGAGGAAAGCTAATCAGTGAAACAGCGATATGTCCCATAGAGAAAAATACAGCGGGGAGAGGAGAAAGAACGTTATGGAAAATGGTCACAGTCTTGACAGTAGGGTACTCTGGGACTTCCCTGGTGGCGCAGTGGATAAGAATCTGCCTGCCAATGACGGGGACACACATTCGAGCCCTGGTCCGGGAAGATCCCACATGCCGCGGAGCAACTAAGCCCTTGTGCCACAACTACTGGGCCTGGGCTGTAGAGCCTGTGAGCCGCAACTACTAAAACCCGCGCGCCTAGAGCCTGTGCTCTGCAACAAGAGAAACCACTGCAAGGAGAAGCCCGCGCACTGCTACGAAGAGTAACCCCCGCTTGCTGCAACTAGAGAAAGCCTGTGCGCAGCAATGAAAACCCAACACAGCCAAAAATAAATAAAATTAAATTAAAAAAGAAAAAAAGGGGAGGGAACAGCTAGTGCTGCTTAGAATTTGTGTGTTAACACTGCCTGGCTCAAAAGAGGCTGTCGGTAAATGAGATGCTGTTTCTATCAGTAGGATTTTGGGTAACTCAGAGTTAACTTTCACCGAGGTCTCTGCAGTGTAACTGCTTGTTTCTGGCTCCGGAAGAAAAGAACAGGAGTTCGAGTCACTAGCATGCCCAGACTGCGAACCAGGAAAAAGGGGTTTTCTATCTGTAAGGTCAGTGTCACCTGTGAGAAGTGCCTTCGACAGGGCCGTGTTTTTCAAACTAGAGTCCGCTGGCCCTCTGCATCAGCACCATCAGAGATGCTAGTTTAAAAAACGCAGGAACCAGGAATCTGCATTTTCCAGCTCGGGGCCGACGCGGCTGAAGAACGAGACCCTTCCAGTGAGCTGGCTTTCAGTCTGCGGGCAGTTTCCCCACGACCCGTTCGCTTCCGGTTGGCGCCCTAACGTCATCAGGCAGCGCCGGAAGTACCCTTGCGCTGCCTAGGAGACAGGACGCGGGCTCGGCTGCTGACAGGGCCGGGCCGGCCGCGCCCACCCGGTCGCCATGGAGCTGCCTCCAGGGCCGCGCGATGATCCCTGCGCCTGGGACGATGACTCGGAGCCGGAGCCGGAGCCTGACCCCGACGCACAGGCCGAGGCTTACGTGGCCCGCGTGCTCAGTCCTCCGAAATTCGGGCTGGCGCCCCCGCGCGCCCCTCCGCTGCCTGCGCCCGCTGTGTCCCTTGGCGCTCTGGAGCCGCGGGCCGCGTCCAAGGGCCCGGCGGTGGCGGTTCCGGGCCTGCTGAGCCTTCCTCCGGAGCTACTGCTCGAGATATGCGCCTACCTGGACGCGCGCCTCGTGCTCCACGTCCTGCCGCGCGTGTGCCACGCGCTGCGCGACCTCGTGCGTGACCATGTCACCTGGAGGCTACGCGCGCAGCGCCGCGTACGCGCGCCCTACCCAGTGGTGGAAGGTGCGCGCGCCCGGGGGCCAGGGTGGCCCGCCCAGGTCAAGCTTGAGGGGGGGGGAGGGTCCAGGGTGCTGTAAGTACAGTCACTGGAGCAGACTACCTGGCTGTCCTGGCTCAGCGGTGGCTGAGGTACTTACTGGTGGTACCAAAGCCCCTGACCTCTGGGTGGACTATGAGACAGATACTTGGGGTCCTGAGGCTGTGGAAATCTACTTGGGTAGCTGGGGTCCCTGAACTCGGAATCCAGCGATCCTCAGGCTTGGGGTTGACACAGGGACTTGAAGTCTTAGGCTGTCAGAATCTCCTTGGGGCTCAGAGTAAGCCCAAGAATCCCCAGGTTCTGGGTCTAGGTGCTAAGGCAGTAACTGGTGATGCCAAATCCCCTTACCTCTAGAGTCTTGGCCTAGGTGAGGGTGCGGCAGGACTCAGGTCCAGAGCCTGCAACCCTTGAACTTATTAAGCTAGGGTTTAGAGGTTGGGATCCCTGATATTAGCAATCACAGACCCTCGAGTCCAGGTTCTAACCTGGGATCTTAGGCAGGGGCTGGTGGTAATTTCTCCGGCCTCCAAGGTCTTTGGTCCCTAGAGGATAAGGCAGCTTGGTGATCTTGAATTGATGGGACTTTACTGAACAGCTTGATAAAACATAGATGTTTGGTTGGGTCAAGGGCTTGGATTCTGCATCTTGACAAAGCTCCCAGGTTTGGGATGCTGGTTTGGGAAACACTTCCATGGGTCCGGTTCAGATGGCCGAGGCAGGAAGTGTTAGTTATGAAGTCCTAGCTCTTGTGCCCAGCCTGAGGGTTGGGAGGGCTGAGGTTGGACCTTAGCCAGGGGTGAGGCAGGGCCTTAACGTCCTGAGGCTGCTATCCCCCAAACTTGGGTTGGGGGATGAGGCCCGGGAAGGTGATCCTGAGGCTCCAGTTACCCAATTTCTGGAAACTGGGTAAGGAGCAATCCTAGACCTGCTTGGCAGGTGCGTGGGCTGGTGGTCCCAAAGCTAGAGCCTCGGCCTCCTTGGGTGGGGTAAGGGATCCAGGTGGGTTCTCTCCAAGTCTGGTTCAGGTTGTGCTCCCCGGAAGCCAGCGCAGTGAGCTTGGACAGCTGGTGTGGGTGGTGGCAGGGTTCCTGCCCACTGGGGACCCTGCTTTTGCGTCCCACAGAGGAGGACTTTGACTGGCCAGCAGCCTGCATTGAGCTGGAGCAGCACCTGTCGCGCTGGGCAGAGGATGGGCGCAGGACTGAGTACTTCTGCCTGGCCGATGGGCACTTTGCTTCCATTGACTCAGTGCTGCTGCTCCAGGTGAGACGGGGGTCGGTGGAAGGCCAGGCAGTGGTGGGCCAGGGTGACCCCAACAACATCACCTCACTCCTCTCCCAGGGTGGGACACTCTGCCTGTCAGGCTCCCGAGATCGCAATGTCAACCTGTGGGACCTGCAACAGCTGGGGGTGGAGCCCAGCCGGGTTCTGGTCAAGGCCCTGGGCACCCAGAAGAACAGCACTCACAAGGTGAGGGGGTAGGAGGCCAAGCAGAGGTAGGAGGCGTGCGGCCTGGGTAGGGTACCGTGGCTAAGGGCACAGGTTTTGGCACCAGACCTCACAGATTTAAATCTTGCTCTGCTATTGTCAGTGTGACTTTAAGTGAGATGTATGACTTATCTGGGCCTTAGTTTCTGCTTCTGTCCAGAGGTCAATTAGGATGAGGACGAATGAAATGAATATGCATTAAGAGCGTTGCTCAGGCTCATATACAGTAGGTGCTTAGGAGGTGTCAGGTATACCTTGAGTGGCCCCAGGTAGGGCAGTTATGAGGCCACCCCTGGGGATCAGACAGCTCTGAGCCTGACTGTCATCTCATGAGAGGTGGTCATGGAGGGGCACGTCCACCAGCCATTGAGGTGGTCTAGGCTGGTGGCCAAGAGCTTGGTCTCGGAGCCAGGCTGCTGGGTTCAAATCCCCACTCTGCTACTTCCTGGCTGTGTGACCTTGGGTGAGGGACTCAACCTCTCTGTGCACCAGTTTCATTATCTGTGGAACGGGACACATCATAGTACTATCCTCAGAGGGTTTGGTGACGAATGAGTCAGTGGGGAGCTAGCTGCGTTCTGTGCATTTTAGCTCCTGACACAGGGACTTTTTTTTTTTTTTTTTTGCGGTACGCGGGCCTCTCACCGCTGCGGCCTCTCCCGTCACGGAGCACAGGCTCCGGACGCGCAGGCCCAGCAGCCATGGCTCAGGGGCCTAGCCGCTCCACAGCATGTGGGATCTTCCCGGACCGGAGCATGAACCCGTGTCCCCTGCATCGGCAGGCGGACTCTCAACCACTGCGCCACCAGGGAAGCCCACACAGGGACTTTTTTTAATGCTCATTTTCCCAATGAAGAAACTGAGGGATGGTACTTCATTCACCCAGGTCATGGAGTAGAGGCCCCATTCTTTTTTTTTTCCCCCATACCAAGCAGCTTGCGGGATATTAGTTCCCTGACCAGGGATTGAACCCGGGCCACAACAACGAAAGCCCAGAATCCTAAACACTAGGCCACCAGGGAACTCCCTGGAGGTCCCATTTCTGTGTGTGCCACGTGGCTTGTGGGATCTTGGTTCCCTGACCAGGGATAGAACCTGGGCCTTTGGCAGTGAGAGCTCGGAGTCCTAACCACTGGACTGCCAGGAAATTCCCATGGAGGCCCCATTCTTAGTCACACTGTCATGTGGCCTCAAGCCACTGCTGCAGCTGAGGCTCTGCAGAACTTGATTTAGGAATATTATTAGGTTGGGGTGCGCATGTCCTGGGCTCTGAGGTCAGACCCACAGACCTAGGCTCTAATCTCTACTCAGTGCTGACTCACTGGGTTCCGTGAAATGGGGAAGATCATACTGGTCTGGTCCCACAGGGCTGGGTGTGGTCACTGGCGGCGCTGGACCACCGAGTGTGCTCTGGTTCCTGGGACAGCACCGTGAAGCTCTGGGACATGGCGGCTGATGGGCAGCAGTTTGGCGAGATAAAGTGTGAGGGGTCCTGGGCAGGGGGGCCTGGGTGGGCAGGGGTCTGTCTGGCCACAGCCCCAGCCCTGCGGTCTGTGTGTCCCCAGGGCCAAGGCGGCTGTGCTGTGCCTGTCCTACCGGCCTGATATCCTGGTGACTGGCACCTATGACAAGAAGGTGACCGTCTACGACCCCAGAGGTGGGCTGGGGACCCTGAAGCCTAGGTGGGAGAGCAGGGCTGCCTGGTGTCTCCAGGGTCATCCTGGGGAAGGAGACACTTGGGCCTCACAGTCTAACTGGGGTGACAGTCACATAACGAGAGGCTGACCACTCAGAGTGGCCTGTGTTGTGCTGGGGGCCACAAAGGTGACAGGTGGGGGTGGGTATTGGGGGCAGAGGAAGCCCCGCCTCCACGTGGGGTGGGGTCAAGTACTGGAGGGCTCCCAGAGGAGGGGCCTCTGAGCCTGAGTCCCGTAGGAGGCAGGACAGTCCTTGAGAATTCTGGCTCCCCCACCTCCTAGCTGAGTGACCCCAGTCAGGTTTGAACCTCAGTTTCCCCATTTGTCAAATCCAGATAATAATAACTCCAGCCGCCTAGGGCTAATGGGAGGAGATGACAATAAGAACTGTGGTAGATTAAATGTTTACATTAAAATGCCTAGAATGAACTTGGCCCAGCCCATAAGCCTTTTCCATTGTTTATTTATTTATTCATTCTCATTTTAATTGAAGGGCCCAGTGTAACTTTTCCAGGCAGAGCCAGAGCCGGGATGGGGTGGGGGCAAGTCTCAGGCTGACCTGCAGGAGGAGTGAAGCATTTTATGCTGGGACTTGGCTGAGGTCCATTCCGTACTGAGAGCAGATGGGACTGGAGGAAGGAGCGGGAATGGAGATGGGTTGGGGGGTGGTCTGGTGGTCCTGTGAGGCCTGGATCCAGCTGGGGTGGCAGAGGACCAACAGGGTTACCTGTGGGATGGGGGTTGGGGGAGCAGACAGAGTAGTATTTTGCCAGGAAGGATGGAGACCCAGGGTCCTGGGGCGGGCCAGGGGGCCTCCAAGGGGCTCTGATGTCCCCCTCCTCCCTGGCCCATCGCCCATGCAGTCGGCCCGGCCCTGCTGAAGAGCCGGCGGCTGCACTCAAGCGCGGTGCTGGCGCTGCTGGCGGACGACCGGCACATCATTTCAGGCAGCGAGGACCACACGCTGGTGGTGTTTGACCGCCGAGCCAACAGCGTCCTACAGCGGCTGCAGGTGGGTGCTCCCCAGGGGGCTGGAGGGACCAGGGCTGCGGCGGGGCCCGGACTGGCCTGAGCTGCTCCGTCCCGTGTCCCTCCCACAGCTGGACTCCTACCTGCTCTGCATGTCCTACCAGGAGCCTCAGCTCTGGGCCGGCGATAACCAGGGTCTGCTGCATGTCTTCGCCAACCGGGATGGCTGCTTCCAGCTCGTCAGGGTCTGCCAAGGCTCTTGCCCGCGCACGATCCGCCCTGGGCTGCCTCCCTACCTCTTAATCCCTGGGTGGCGGTGGGGGACTGGCCTTGGGAGAGCCACACCTGAGTGTCACCTGTCCCTCCCTTCCACAGTCCTTTGATGTGGGCCACAGGTCTCAGATCACAGGGATCAAACACTCCCTGGGGGCCTTGTACACCACGTCCACCGACAAGACCATCCGGGTGAGGCCCTGCGACAGTCCCCCCTCTCTACCCACCCTCACTTGCCAGGAGCACACCTCGTGACCTTTGCCCATTGCCCCTCACCAGGTGCACGTGCCCACAGACCCACCAAGGACCATCTGCACTCGAAGCCACCACAACGTGCTGAATGGGGTAAGGCCCTGTCCCATGCGCCCTGCCTGGCTGCTCAGAGCACCCCTGACTCCTCATGTCCCCGCCCTGGCAGATCTGCGCTGAGGGCAACCTGGTGGTGGCCGCCTCTGGGGGCCTGTCGCTGGAGGTCTGGAGGCTGCAGGCCTGAGCAGGCAGATGTGGATGTGGATCTGCCAGCTGGCAGGCTGGGCTGGGGCCTCCGTTCTCAGGGGGGACCTTCCCCCACGCTGGTGCTGCCTTTGCCCCGCCCCCACAGGACTAGGGCACAAGGAGTCCTGGCCATGGTGGGTGGGTGGGTGGGGTCCCTGGGCTGGGCCCCATGCCAGGGGAGGTGAGGTTTGTGTTTCGGCCAACCCAGGGGGCTGCTCCCCACCCTCGGGCCCTTGTTTTTGTTATGATTTGGATGCCTGCTCTCCCTGGAGAGCAAAGGAGAAATAAAGCTGATGTACTGGTGCTCCGGCCTGGACTGTGAGCTTGGTGTCACCTGAGGGATCCGCCCGAGGCTGCTTGGCGCTGGGATGCCAGGGATGTGTGTGTGTCTGTGAGTTGGTGTATGAAAGCCTCAGCGACAGCCACTGCTGTGTGTGTGTGTGTGTGTGTGTGTGTGTGTGTGTGGGGTGCATTTCAGGGATCACGTGCGTCTGAGTGTCCCTGGGGAGGCCGGTCTGGCTGTGTGTGTTGTTATAGTATTCCTGTCTGTGTATGTCTGTGTGGAAGAGGGAGGCCCTTGAGAACGTGGCACCTGTACGATGGCACCTGTGTGTGTGTGTGTGTGCGCCATGTGGGCGTGTATGTGTGTGGCACGCGCTGGCATGTAGATTGGGACTCTAATCCCGGGTGTGTTTGTGCAGTGGGACAGGGGATCTGCTAATGCTACCCCATAGGCTGGAGGGTGGGTAGCAGGTAGGGGTGAGGGAGGGGTGTGCTTCTCTGTCCAGGGTCCAGGGTGTGTGTGGGCCCCTGTGGCCATGACCCTGGAGTGGGCGGGGAGGGAGGCTGGGCCAGTTGCACACCACACTGGTCCCTGCAAGCCCGAAGTCCCCCTTCGCCCCCCATCGCAACCTGGCCAAGCCATGCCCTAAGGAGCATTCACTTCATGTTTATTAAGGCCCTCTGGGTGGTCCAGGCTACAGGGTCATAGGATGGTGCAGGGCTTCTTCTCCTTGAAGGGGTTGGTGGCAGCTGGGATGCCCACGAGGAAAGGGTCACTCTCGGCCTGCTCCGTGCAGAACTGCAGCAGGTCAGCGGCCGCCTTGGATACCTGCAGGCCAGCCCGGTTAGCCAGACCTGGGCTGGGCTGTCCACCTGCCCCCTTGCTCAGATGCACCCGCCTTGCCCTGGCCTCACCTTTACACGGTTGATGCCCACCTCCATCTGCAGCTGCTCTACGGCCCAGCAGGCCTGCCCCATGTCGCTGCCAGTGGTCACCTTGCCGGGCATCTGGGGGAGTCGTGAGCAGAGCCACAGACAGCAGGCTGAACCCCAAACCCTGA
Source organism: Aethalodelphis obliquidens (assembly GCF_003676395.1). Lineage (NCBI taxonomy): Eukaryota > Metazoa > Chordata > Mammalia > Artiodactyla > Delphinidae > Aethalodelphis > Aethalodelphis obliquidens. Next base: position 4,838,315 of record NW_020837997.1, on the reverse strand, counting down.
GCTCCCACACATCCTCCTGTGTCCCCTGGGGACTGAGGGATGGGATTGGCTGCTCCCCAACCCCTGTCAGGGCCACATACCTCAGCTGAGGACTCCGGCTGACTCCTGGCTGCTCAGTCCTCCTCCTGCAGCCCCGCTCTGGCTCCCGCCCCCACCACCCTGGCCTCTCCAACCCCCTCCTCTCCCTCCCCAACCCCTGCAGAGACTTTGAAGCCAGGACACTCATGGAGTGTAATGTCACCAGCGGCAGCAGTAGCTGCTGAGGCTGAGGGGGGGGGGGTCCCTGCTCCAAGAGGCCCAGTGGCTGCCCTGGTGTCATGTGTCACCTTGGCTGGGGGAGTGTAGGGGCCCTGGGCTCTCACTGACCTGTTTGATGCCCTGCTAACTGGCCCCTACAGACCTTCTTTGCCAGGCTCCGGCCCTACTCCGATGGGCGGAGGTGCAAAGTGTAACCTGGTTCAGGTGCAGCCCCGTCTCTCCTCTCTCCAACTGCACTCATGGCCCAGGGATCCACAGATGACTCAATCCACTCACTCATGCTGATGGCTTCCCCTGCCTCATCCCAGCCCCTTCCCTGACCTCAGACCCACCTGAGGACCCTCCTCCCTCCTCGGTCCATCACACCCATCTCTCTGTTGTCCCCCACCTAACTTGGCCAAAGCTGGACTCTGGATCATCTTCCCCCGAAACCTCCAGCCCCCAAATTCACCACCATCCATCCAACTTCTCTGGCTCAAATCTTTACCTCCTTCATTCCTTTCTTCCAGTATTCCCATATTTGATCCTTCCTCAAGAGCCATCAGATCAACTTTCTTTTGTTTTAATTAATTGTTTTTAATCGGCTGTAGTTGATTTACAATGTTGTGTTAGTTTCTGCTGTACAGCAAAGTGAGTCAGTTATACATACACATATATCCACTCTTTTTAAGATTCTATTCCCATATAGGTCATTACAGAGTACTGAATAGGGTTCCCTGTGCTATTCACAGATCAACTTCCAAGTTGTCAAACTGGTCACTTCTCTCCACCCTGTTGGTAGCATCCGGGTCCTGGTGCCCCCAGCTCAGTGTGCCTGGACCAGCGCAGTTGCCTGGTTTCCCCTGCCCTGCACAGCCCCGACCCCGTTCTCCTCAAGTCAGCCAGTGGGATCTGTTAAATAAATCACACTACAACACGAATGTACCTTGAGGACATTATGCTAAGTGAAATAAGCCAGTCACAAAATGACAGATAATGTATGATTCCACTTATGTGAGGTCCCTAGAGTAGCCAAATCCATAGCGACAGAAAGCAGAATGGGGGTTGCTGGGGGCTGAGGAGAGAGAGGGAATGGGGAGTTAGTGTTTGATGGGTAAGTTCTGAAGATGAATGGTGGTGACGGTTGAACAACAATGTGAATGTACTTAATGCTTCTGAACAATGCACTTAAAAATGGTTACAATGGTGAATTTTATGTGTATTTTACCACAATTTTAAAAATTGGAGAAAAATAGGGCTTCCCTGGTGGCGCAGTGGTTAAGAATCCACCTGCCAATGCAGGGGACACAGGTTTGATCCCTGGTCCAGGGATCTGGATCCATGTGCTGCGGAGCGACTAAGCCCATGCGCCCCAACTACCGAGCCTGCGCTCTAGAGCCCGCGAGCCACAGCTACTTAAGGCCACAGGCCTAGAGCCCATGCTCCACAACAAGAGAAGCCACCGCAGTGAGAAGCCCACGCACTGCAGCCAAGAGTAGCCCCCGCTCGCCGCAACTAGAGAAAGCCTATGTGCAGCAACGAAGACCCAATGCAGCCAAAAATAAATAAATAAATAACAAAGAAAAGCACCTATTTTGTAGGTAGAATTTGGCAGACGTGTGGAGGGATGGATGTGGGGTGTGAAAAAGGGGAAACATCAGGCTCAACTCCCCAGTTTTCAGCCTACTAGATGAGTGGAAGGTAGGGCTGTTTGCAGAGATGTGGCAGACTGCAGGAAGATCAGGGTTAGGTGGTGAGGGAACTGAGGCCAGGAGTTTGAGATCCAAGTGGGGGCTGTCAAGGAGGATGTTCTGTTCCTCTAATTAAATAGGCTCCTTTTTAACCTCAGGGCCTTTGCACTGGCTGTTCTCTCTCCCAGTGGGAATGCCCCCTCCCAGATCTTCACATATGGGGCCTCTTCTGACCTTGGCTGAAATATCACCTCCTTGGCATCCTTCCCCAACCACCTCTCCCTCCAAATAAAACCACCAACTCTTCCACCCACCCCCAACCCCATGGACTCTCACATCAGCCCGTTTAATTCTACATAGCACTTACCACTGTTGTTACCCTTCTAGCTCCCCAAACTGTGGGCTCCAGAAGGGCAGGGTCTGCATTTTGTTCACTGATAAATATGCAGCACCCAGCACAAAGCCCAGTGTATAGTGTAGACTCCATAAACTGCAGAGTGAGAGTGATTAAAGAGGTCTGGACCAGACCCTATGCATGGTTTGGAGGACCCATGAGATACAGACACCACCCTCCAGGAGCTCAGTCTTGCTGGAGGGAAATAGATGTCAGCCCTGGATCTCAGAGGAGGTCTCTTACCCAGAAAAAGGTCAGGGAAGGCTTCCCAGAGGAGGTGACAGCTGCAGCTGCCAGGGGAAGGAAGACCAGAAGGTTACGCAGCATGTGGAGGCTCTGGAGACTTGCAAGACACGAACAGGGATCACCATCCCATTTGACGAGAGACGCTCAGCGGCAGAAACTATCTGATACTTCCCGGTGATTCGAATTCTGTCCAAGGGCGACGTCTAAGAAGCCATCCTCTCTCTCTGAGAGGACAGAAACGAATGCGCAAGCGCCACGCAACGCGGTGGGTCTCCAGCGGGGTCCTCATTCATCTGAGACTGAGAACACGAGAAACAGGAAATAATGGCTCCTTGAGGCTTCCGTACTACGGAATACACAAGCAAAGAAGGCGGCATCCTGGGTTCCGGGCGTCGGCGGTTCATGTGACATGCACAACTTCCGGCCCTCCGCAGGTTGTGCGTGCTGGGGCTTAGAGGTGTTCGAGGCCGCCGGAGGCCTGGCCTGGGGCGGCTCTGATTTGACAGTGCGGCCGCAGGAGCATGGAGGGTCCCCTGGAGAGGGAGGCGCCCGCGGCGGCGCTGGCCGCCGTGTTGAAGCACAGCTCGGCACTGCCGTCCGAGAGCGCCCAGGTCCGGGGCTACGACTTCGACCGTGGCGTGAACTACCGCGCGCTGCTGGAGGCCTTCGGCACCACTGGTTTCCAGGCCACCAACTTCGGGCGCGCGGTGCAGCAAGTCAACGCCATGGTGAGGCCTGGGTGGGACTTCCTGGGTTGAGGGGGCGTGGCCTCCAGTAGCACTGTGGGGTACTTGGGGGCGGGACTTCCTTGGGAGGAGGTGTGTTTTTCGTCCGATAGTTGGAGAGAGACGGGGACCACCTCCTGGGCGCGAGTTTTTGTGCTGGGGAGTGGGTTGGGACTGATTCTAGGTAGGAGGCGCGTTATAGGCAACATGTGCAGGTATTCTGGAATGCGCGGAGTCTGGGGCCAGACCGCGCAGTTGAGGGAGGGATTGAAGGAGGAGCCTAAGGCAGGGCGGGACCTGAGGTTGGATTTGCTTTTCCCAGTGGGGAGAGGGTTCGGGACTGCAAAAGTGATTCCTGAAAAGAGGCAAAGCCTGAGTGTGTGACCTGAGACTTGGGCTGTGGAAAGGGCGGAGCCTGCACAGGGGCGTTCACTCCCTGGTTCCAGGTAGAAGTGGTCCCATATCCCTCAGTGGGCAGGGCCTGGGCGCGGAGTCTGTCTCTGAAACCCACCTGGGGTCCTTGGGCTGGAGTTTGGGGCCAGAGGTTAACTCGACCCTGCCCTTACACACCTAGATAGAGAAGAAACTAGAGCCGCTGGCTCAGGATGAAGACCAACATGCAGACCTGACCCAGAGCTGCCGCCCACTCACCGGCTGCACCATTTTTCTGGGCTACACATCCAACCTCATCAGTTCGGGCATCCGTGAGACCATCCGTTACCTCGTGCAGCACAACATGGTGGGGACCTGGTGGGGTTGTGGCCTTGGCCTCTCTGGGTCTTAATGGGCAATAAGATTACTGGTCATTGAAGTGAGATAGGGAACTATGGGTCAGTTTTGTTTTGCAGCAGAGCTCCCCACAAGGGTCACTGGATGAGAGTTGGGAGTTAGGAGTCCTGCGGTACGAAAGCAGGGCCTCCCTTCCTTGGCCAACCTCACTGCCTTGTGACTGCAGGTGGACGTCTTGGTGACCACGGCTGGGGGTGTGGAGGAGGATTTCATCAAGTGTCTGGCGCCCACATACCTGGGCGAGTTCAGCCTCAGGGGGAAGGAGCTACGTGAGAACGGAATCAACAGGTGGGGGGCCCTGAGTGGTGCTGGGTAGGGGAGCCAGGCTGAGGGTCCTGGACCCTGATGCCCACATGCCTCCTGTCCCCAGGATCGGAAACCTGCTGGTGCCCAATGACAATTACTGCAAGTTTGAGGACTGGCTGATGCCCATTTTGGACCAGATGGTGCTGGAGCAGAACACGGAGGTGAGGCTGGAGGAACCTGGGGCGGGGGGTGCGGGTGGCACGGTGGGTGTCAGGGGAGGTGCCGCTGGCTGAAGCTGATGTCTCCTCCTAGGGTGTGAAGTGGACGCCTTCCAAGATGATCGCCCGGCTTGGCAAGGAGATAAACAACCCAGAGTCAGTGTATTACTGGGCCCAGAAGGTGAGGGGCTGGGTGGGGGCAAAGTTGCCAGGCTTTGGCATGTGTTGTTTCATCTTTACAGCCACCTGGGGAGTTGGTACTATTCTTATTCCCACTCCTAGGAGAGGAACCTCAGAAACAGAGAGGTTAGGCAATTTGCCTGAGGTCCCACAGCTGTTGAGTGTGGTCCTTGTATTCTGGCTCTACTCCTAGACTACTGGGAAGCAGTTGGGGGCAGTGCTTAGCAGCCCCCATGGGGCCTGGTGTAGGGTCCCATGCTCCTCAGAGGCTATGGGGCCCAGCAATCAGAAAAACAAGAGCTACCATTCTTTATGTGCCAGGCACAAGTGAAGTTAAGCTCCCTGCCCAGAATCAGGCAAAGAGGAGGGAGTGCTCCCAGACTGCCCCTGCAGGGCTCTGAGCTCTAACCGCTCTCCTGCCTTGCTGTTTCCCAGAACCACATCCCTGTGTTGAGCCCGGCACTCACAGATGGCTCGCTGGGTGACATGATCTTCTTCCATTCCTATAAGAACCCAGGCCTGGTCCTGGACATCGTTGAAGGTAAGGTGCTGGGGCTCCAGAGGAGCGGGGGAGGAGGGCTGCCTGGGCCCGCGGCCTGACACAGCCCTCTTTCCCAGACCTCAGGCTCATCAACACACAGGCCATCTTCGCCAGGCGCACTGGGATGATCATCCTGGGCGGTGGCATGGTCAAGCACCACATTGCCAACGCCAACCTCATGGTGAGCAGGGATGGAGTGTGTGTGCTCCCTAGTAGGGGGTGGCACTCAGGCCCGTCATGCAGACAGGCCTGTGTACTAGGCCTATGCCATGTGCTGGGTAGACAGCTGTGGACTAGACAGGCCAAGATCCCTGCCCTCCTGGCACTGATGTTCTAGTGGGGGGAGATAGCAAACAGGTGACATGAGTATCAGGTGGTAGTAATTGCTATGGAGAAAAATAAGGAAGGATGACAAGATGGCAAGTGAAAGGGGTGCTGTTCATAAAAGGGAAAGCTTCCTGGGAAGTGTGACCTGCCAGCAGAGGTTTTTCAGGGGGTGGTCCCATGAGCCATGTGGTTGTCTTGGGGGGTGGGGGCGAGATAGAATTCCCAGCAGTGGAACCAGTCAGTGCAAAGGTTCTGAGGTGCCTGATGTAGGTCAAGGAACAGCTAGGAGGCTGGCGAAGGCGAGAGTGGGAGGAGGAGGTGAGGCAGGAGGTGACAGGCAGAAAGTGCAGGGCCTTGAGAGCCACTCAGGTGCTCTCAGGCGCTCTCTGGCTGCTCTGGGGGGAACAAATGAGGGGCCCAGGGTGGGGGTCATAGAGAGGGGAGAGGTAAGTTGGATTTGGAGGTCTTCTACAGAGCTGGTGGCAGATGTGGGAGGGCTCTTGCTACCTAGCAGGCGAGTCTGGAGCAACGCTGCCCACTGTCTGCCCAGCATCCCGTGACCCCTCACTCTGCCCAGATGTTGACGTGGGGCCCTTCCCTTGGAATGAGGGGCAGCCAAGGGCTTCCTTCATCTGGAACACGTCCCTCAGCCTCTAGCTACAGTGCCCTGCCTTGGAGTCTGTGTGGCTGACAGCCCACTCTGCCCCTCCCTACAGCGGAATGGGGCTGACTACGCTGTCTACATCAACACAGCCCAGGAATTTGATGGCTCTGACTCAGGCGCCCGGCCAGATGAAGCTGTCTCTTGGGGCAAGATCCGGGTGGACGCACAGCCTGTCAAGGTGAGGGCCGGCCAGCCAGCTGGGGCACAGGGTCTCCTGGGGTACGGCCTTGGGTCCCGTGGCTCACCTGAGTCCCCTCCACAGGTCTATGCTGATGCCTCCCTGGTCTTTCCGCTGCTCGTGGCTGAAACTTTTGCCCAGAAGGTAGATGCCTTCACGCCCGAGAAGAACGAGGACTGAACACTGGACGGTGCAGCCCCAGGGAGGCCTCACCACCTCCTCTATTTATTAGTTTGCAGACCCAGCTCCTCCCAACTCCTTGGTCAGCAGCATGTCTAGAATACATGGTCTCAGTGGTCCTCCTCAGGCTGTCTCTCTCTGTCCTTGGTCGTGGGTCCCCTGGCTTCAGCCTGTGCCATCCTCAGCCTTGTAGGTCTCTTCCCGCCAGCATTGGATGCTGCCCCCCATGGCGGTCAGCAGGCAGGGCTCCGTGGGGTGGTAGGCCAGCGACTGTACCACACTGGGACCTACAGGCAGGGCCAGCGCCAGGGCACCCTGTGGAGTGAGGGGGTTGGGAGTGTCACCAGTGTGTCTCCCTCCCCTCAGCCGCTTTCCCCCCCGCTCTCAGCCACATGCGTCTAAGTGCTTCCGAGACACTGTAAATTGAACCAGCCACAAACTGAGCCCCTCAGTCACTCCGTCCTTCTAGGTGCTCAGGTCAAACATCTTGAATCTTTCTCTTACATCTCACATCCCTGTCGGTAAATCCTCTTGGTTCTACCTTTAGACCATGCCCAGAGATTGCTGATTCTCTCCACCTTCACAGCCACTACCCTCCTCCATGGCCGGTCACATGTGGGTCCCAGCTTCCCTCCCCCTCTGCCGCCATCTGGGCTTCACCCGCCCACTTGATAGCCTCAATGCCCGCTCCCTTCATCACCCTGCAGGCACAGCTCAACAAACACAGTTCTTCAAGGAGGCCACCATTCCTCTTTCCACCTGGAAAGTGTCCCTTCATGTGCCCTCCCCTTCAGGGTGACTTCCGGTCTACAGGAACCTCAAGAAGTAGGCAGAACGTTGGCACCTTCTTAGTTCCCAGAGGGAGAGCTGGCCCCTGGACTCTCCAGGGCCCCCTGGTTCCCTCCATCCTCTTAGGAGGCTTACTTCTCTGGCCAAGCCCCAGCTCTGACCCCACTACGCCTGGCTGGTCAGTTCGCATCCTGACACCCCCAACAGGCTGAGACACATCAGGACAGGGCCCACAGGGCTTGGGGGCTGGATACCACAGGGATGCTCAGGGGTAGCTCAGATTTCCTGAAAACTATAGCCCTGTCTCCCCTGAGGTCAGATGCCACTATCCGCTCCTCCTACCCCAGGGTCAGTCCCAGTGGCCCTGCCTGACCTGGATTCTGCTACCGCCAGTGCCATCCAAAGTGCTTCTATCTCCTGACCAGTGTGTGTGTGCCACAACCCCGAGGCTTATCACATGCTGTGCCCTTTGCCAGGAATGTTCTCGCCTCATCCCCTCACTCACTCCTCCTTCCAGCCCCCAGTTCTAACAGCACTCCCTTATAAAGGCCTGGGAGTGACTCAGGTAAGGACCGGGCAGGCCCCCCGGTGCACAGGCTCACCTCCACCAGGTCCCAGAAGAACACCTTCCCGTCCTCGGAGCAGCTGACCACGTGCGTGTCGCGCTCGCTCAGGCAGCAGTCCAGCTTGTACTCCTGGTTCTTATGGCCCGTGTACCTGGGTGTGAGTGGCATCAGTGGGGGTTTGGGGCCTTACTGGGAGTGGGGGAGGGGGCCCACAGCCCTGAGAACTCACTCGCCCAGCAGCTCCCCTGTGTCCTTGTCTAGAAGCCGCAACGTGGAGTCCAGGCTGGACACCAGGGTGCACTGCCCGTCCCGGCTGAAGCAGGTGCAGGTGATGGGGCCTGGGGGAAAGGGAGGGGTGGGCAAGCAGGTCAGGCTGGGGTCTCCCGTGCTGCCCCCACCTTCCCTGCCTGCCTCACAGCCCCAGCCACACTCACTGCCCACGTAGTCTGAGAAGAGTTGCCCCATCCTCAGGTCATAGCGCCTTACCCGGCCATCTACGGAGCTGCAAGAGAGGATGGATCCAGCTGAAGCATCACAGGGGCCAGCAGGTCCAGGGCTCCAGCTTTGGTGTTCCTGTACCCTCTCACCTGGCCAGGGCCCTGAGAGCAAGGCTGGGTGCCTGCCCTTCCTGGGCACCCTTCACTGTCATGTCATGTTCAGGACTGGCCACAGAAAACATGCATTGAAGGGAATTCATGAGTGGAATTCTGAGGCACTGGCTTTGAGACTCAGCCCCAGGGGCCAATCAGGTCCCACTGCATCTGTTTCTGATTTATACTGAGCTCCTTCTCTGGGCTACACCCTGTGTGGGAGCTTGGGACACAGCTGCTACCAAGCCAGGAGCACTTGCTGCCAACGTGGAGCCTTGCTGACTGAGGGTAATCAGGTCCCCGAGGAGGTGACGTTTGAATTGGTACTTAAAGATGAGAAGGAGCCGGCCATATGCAGTCCAAGGGGGGATGTGTGGGAACTGGGTAGGCCACCACGCCATGCAGCCCAAATGCCCCCAGTGGTGGTATCGGCACTCCCTCAGGTTGTGGCAACATTTGGGCAGCCCTGCATGGGAATATTTTTTTTTTAATTGTCTCCTGCAGGTAGAACATCAACTCTATGTAAGTGGGGTTTTTCCTTGTTTTCCTATCTTTTCACTCCTGTATGCTCATTGACTGAAAACGTGACCTGCAGGTGGTGCTCAAACACACTCGGAATAAGTAGTAGAAGGGTAGCCCAGGCAGAGGAAGAGCAATTGCAAAAGTCGGTCCTGGGGTGGGAGCATGTGTGGCATATTTAACAGAAATGAGCCTGGGAATGAATAAAAACTGAGAGCACAACAGAGACCAGACCATGCAAGGCCTTGTGAGTGCAGTGAGGAGAGTAGATTTTTTTTTTTTTTTTTTGAGAGTAGATTTTAATCTAAGTACAGAGACAGCTATGATCCCCAGTGGCACCTGGGGAGGGGCAAGGTCCTGGTCCCACTCACCCTGCGAGGACCTCATGGTCTGACACCTTCACGCTGGATATGCCATCCTTGGCTTCGTCCAGCGTCTGTATGGGCTCAGGTCTCCGTGAGCGGCAGTCCCAGCAGCGGATGGTGGAATCGATAGAGCCTGTGAGGTCAGCATGAAAGTGGATCAGGTTTGGGGGGGCCGGGGCAGCCCCCTGCGCCCACCTGCCTAGGCCCCGGACTCACCAGACAGGATAACTGTGGCCTCTTCATTAAACTGCACTGTGTTCACCTTCTGCAAAACAGGAACAGCAGCTTAGAGAAGGCTGGACTTTGGATGGGGATAAAAGCAGGGTTCCCAGTGCAAGTTAAAGCAAGGGAAAAGGCTAGGGGTAGGGGAGGTGAAAGTTTTTGGAGGAACTGCAAGGACAGAGCTTGGTGAAGGCGGGGCCGTGGGTAAGGATCCTTGCGCTGTAATTGCGTGGGGAGGGGTGGGTGCCTGTCACCACCTACACGCAATTCCGGTCCTTTCTAACGAGGCCGTTTCTTGCTTGCACTCACCCCCGCGTGGCCCCGGAATTTGCGCACGACCTGCCCCGATGCCACATCCCACAGCACCACTGCCTTGTCCCCGCCGCCGGAGCAGAGACTGCTGTTGTCAAAGGAGCTAGAGAGCAAAGCAGGGAAGATCAGCGTCTACCTCTGACCCCGGCCTCAGCGCCTCGATCCCGCTCTGGCCCCCGGCTCACCCTGCCGCGTCCAGCACCTCGTAGCCGTGGCCGCTGTACGTCCGCAGTAGCGTCCCTCGCAGCGGGCTCCACAGCTTCAGGGTCTTGTCGCTGCCGCAAGTCAGACAGTAATTGCCATCCACTGGGGAACACCACGAGGGGGTTACTGGGCCGCCGACTTCAGAAGGCGGAGGTAGGACCCGGAATGACGATAAGGGTGCTCACCATTAAATCGCACGGCTCGCACCGCCCTCTGCCCGCAGTCCAACGTCTTCAACAGCTTCCGAGGCAGCTCCGGGGCCCGCGGTTTTGGCTCCGGGAAAGCCATTGCTCCGCCCTCCCTTCCTCACCACCGTACAGTAGCCTGCACCGGGGCTTTCTGCCCTGGGAACCCACGCTTTGGTGTAACCTTATTATTGTCCTCCATAGTCTACTGCCTATTTCTCACTTCCTGGTTCAACGTTTAGGCTTTTTGGAGAAAGCGCTGGAAACACTGAAGCTTGTTTCCAGCGTCTCGGTTTCTTTCCCCACGTCCTGTTTTCTTGCAACATTTTTGGCTTCTTCGAATTCTCTGTCCCCTGGATGGGGGGAGTTCCAGCTCCCGCCGGCAGGAACGGAAGCGCGAGGGCTGAGGGTGTTACTCTAAAAGCCATCCTCCGTTTCCCTGCTGGAAGCCGCCGGAAGCTGAGACTCCCGCAGCGGAAGAGGCGCGACTCGCTATGTCCGCGAACAATATGTCGGACCCACGGAGGCCCAACAAAGTGCTGAGGTGAGGATCCTAGTTGTCATGGTGTTAAAAAGCAAAAAAAAACAAAATTCATCTTTAAAATTTAAAGATATAATTGGATTTATCAAATGATTCATGAATTGGGCAGCATCCCATCTAGCAAGTAGAGGGGAGCGCTAAAGGGCTACAGAAAGGGAAAGGTTTTTTAAAGGCAAGACGAGGAAGTCATAATCAGAAAAACGGGTGATTTCAGATTAGGTCATTTACCTTTTGGGGGAAAAAGCGTCTTATTAGGTGGGGTTACCTCGTCTTCCTTTTGGAGGATGGAGAGGGGAGAGGACCCATGTGACCGACTACCTCATTGGTGCTGACCAGAAAATTCCTGACTGACCGGTTAAGACTACATGTTTGGAGGAGGTTGAAGCTTCGGTTAGGTTAGGTATTGAGCCCTGCTTTGGTTGCTTGGCCTAGCATAAGGGACTCCATTTTTGGCCTGTGGTTTTCTCTTTAACAATGCCCCCTCCTCCCACCCTCCCCACCTTAATCAGACTCTCAGCTTAACTGAGAGATGTGAGCAAAACTTAAGGCATGAGGGCCACTCTCAGCTACTGCTCTGAGGTTCTCGTAGTTTTTCTTGTTCCTTTGTGTGCTAACCAGAGGTTATGATATTTTTGCTTAACCCCTGTGATAGTCACAGGTCCTGGCTGGCTTCAGGTTCACAGTTTTTAAGTTGGTCACTTTTTTGTTACTCTTCTGATGTTCGAGTCTTAAGGAGATCTTTTGCTTGGTGGTTAGTGGCAGTGAGTATGCATTTAAAGCTTTTGAGAGATTAAGTGCACCAGGGAGATTATTATAATAAACAGGATAATTCACAATGTTTGGAGGGCACTTCAGAGCCATGGTCCCCAGGATCCAAACCAGGCAAAATCAAATACGTCAAAGAAAGTTCCCATTGGGAATTCCCTGGGGGTCCAGTGGTTAGGACTCCACGCTTCCAATGCAGTGGGCACGGGTTCGATCCCTCCTAAAAAAAGAAAGTTCCCGTTGAAGGAGTCACCTTCTTAAGCCAACTGGCTTGTTCAGTGATTTTATATAATAGAGTTTCAGCTAATCCAGAAGGGTTAATCCAGGTGCAGCTGGTGGTATTGACCACAGCATAGACACTCCTTGCTCAGCTAAAAGATAATCAAGGGCTATTCTATTATAAAGAACAACTTTGGCCAGAGAATCTAAGGATCTTTCTTGGGCTGATGGCCCTGCCGAAGGAAATGAATCCTGAGTCATGAAATCCTCATCGTTATTTTTAAAAAAATATTTATTTACTTATTTGGCTGCGGTGGGTCTTAGTTGCGGCATGTGGGATCTTCCTTGTAGCATGTAGCATGTGGGATCTAGTTCCCAGTTCCCTGACCAGGGATCAAACCCGGGCCCCCTGCCTTGGCAGCGTGGAGTCTTAGCGACTGGACCACCAGGGAAGTCCCGCTCATCGTTATTTTTTAACTTGATGATGTAAATCCAGGGGATTTGACTAATGAGGTGTCTTAGTTCCCTTGTGGAATGTCAGGGGCCCAGTTACATAACCTAAGAGGTATTGCCCCCTGTGCACTGGCTATCTAGGCATTCAGAGGCCCAAAGAGAATGATAACCACCATGGACAAAGACCCTATGGGGACACAAACCATTCCCGTTAAGAGGTACTGTTAATGGATTCAGTCACAGGAATTACTGCGTTTACCCATTCCAACCAGGTGTCAGTTAGGTTTTCAGCACGTATGGGAAGAGAATCTCCCATCCTGAAATAAAGTGTTGTTCTAAATGCCTTGCAAGCATGGTTGCTGCTGGTGAGATCTCTTAGTGATTGGGGGCAAATCTGATCTAGATTATAATGGGAACATGGGGGTGCAAATGCACTAAGATTTACTAGGTAATTGTGTCTAACTGAGTAAGTTATGATGGGAGAAAGGCAACAACAAGGCATAGGTTGTTCTGGCTGTACAAGTTGAACCGCATAAGAAATTTTTAGGGGGTTCGATTGTAGTTTTCTGTGACTTTGAGAATAGAAGAGAAATTGGTCACAGGAAGGACCAGGGGGTCTCTGGCATCATGGATAGATTGGAATCTTTGTTGACAAATCCAGCAGTCTGAAAGCTTACCTCCCTTAGCAATGGTCTGGGAGAGAAGGGTGAAAACATCTTTTCAGGTCAATACCAGAGTAAAGAAAAGAAAAAGGAGGAAGGGTTTCACGTTTAGTTCAAGTATGGTCTATAGCTGGCGTCTGGGACAGAAGCAGTCCACCTTGATGTCAGCTGCTTCTCTTCCTTATCAGTTACATTCAGAGGTCTCCAGCGTCTGTACAGGACTAGATGTCTGGTGGAGCCTTCCTTAGCTGTGAGATGTGTACCCAAGGCTCAATGCCTTCTAGTTTTGCAGCAGTGTCAGTGGTTAGGAGCACTTGGTGTGGTCTCTTCCAATGGGCTTGAGGGCTGTCTTCCTCTGATGACGTTTCCATAATACCCAGTCACCAGGCTCCAGACTGTGACCAACACAATCCTTTGAACTGGGATCTTGGAAGGCTTCTTTAACCTGTCGATGATAGGCCTAAGACATGAAAGACTTATAGTAGGTGGTCATACTAACATGAGATAATAAGGGATCAGCAGAAAGGTGTATACCAATTGACACTGGTCTCCTGGTGACTGTTCCATGTGCAGTGAGTCTATGTTTTCCACAGGGGGTACTGGGAACAGTTGGCATGGCCAGAGGCAATACCTTAGGCCAAGGGAGTCCACTAGTTTTAGCAAGTTTAGAGATTTTTGAGGATCCCATTAGTTCTCTCTACCTTGCCTGATGATTGAGGGTGATAGGGAAAGTGATAATTCCAAGAAGTTTGCACGGTTTTCATTAAGCCTTGTCTGGTTTGCCCAGTGAAGTCGGTGCCTCAATCACTGGAGATTGTGGAAGGTATACCTCGCCTGGTAAACACATTTTCTAACAGCTTCTTTGCCATTGTGAGGGCATCAGCCTTGTGGCAAGGGAAGGCTTCAACCCATCCTGAAAATATACATACAATAACAAGAACTTACTGATAACCGATACTAGGTGGCAGTTGAATGAAATCCAGCTGTAGGTGCTCAGAGGGCCCAGAGGGAGGAGGTCTGAGGCCTCTGGGAACAAAAATAGTTTTTCCAGGGTTATGGACCTGACAGGTCAAACATTGGTGGTAAACTGTTTTTGTAATTTTGTGTCTCCCCACCAATGTCTATTCATCATTTGAGTCATCTTAAATGCACTGTGGGGCTTCCCTGGTGGCTCAGTGGTGGAGAGTCCGCCTGCCGATGCAGGGGACACGGGTTCGTGCCCCAGTCCGGGAAGATCCCACATGCCGCGGAGCCACTAGGCCCGTGAGCCATGGCCGCTGAGCCTGCGTGTCCAGAGCCTGTGCTCCGCAATGGGAGAGGCCATAACAGTGAGAGGCCTGCGTACCACAAAAACAAAAACAAAAAAAACTGCACTGTGATGGGTGAAGGGATGCAAAAACTGAAAAATGGGGTTTGCTGTGGAGCTGGAAGTGGCCATCCTGGGTTTCCCATAGCCCCAATTGTTCATTTAATTTACAACCACTGTTTGTGCACCTTAATTTCTCTGTTCAGGGAATTCCCTGGCAGACCAGTGGTTGGGACTCTGTGCTTTCATTGCCGAGGGCCAGGATTCAATCCCTGGCGGGGGAACTGAGATCTCACAAGCCGCCCATGGTGTTACCAAAAAATAAAAAAAAAAAAAAAAAAAAAAAAAAGTCTCTGTTCAGGAGCAGGCTGGTGCCATGTTACAAGGACATCAGGATGGCCAGTCAGGCAATGAGGGGTCATTTTTTGCTGAAGCAGAATGGTCTTCATCCATATGTGCCTTATTTATTTATTTACTGGCTGCTCCGTGCGGCTTGCGAGATCTTAGTTCCCCTACCAGGGACTGAACCTGGGCCACCACAGTGAAAGCACCCAGTCTTAACCATTGGACCACCAGGGAATTCCCAGTGCCATAATATTTATACTCTGTTGCTGCTGTCTGCATGAAAGTCAGCTAGGGAATTCCTGGAACTCAGGTTCAGTCCTTTTGGTCTGAACCTCAATTTTTTTTTTTTTTTTCTTTGCGGTACGCGGGCCTCTCACTGCCGCGGCCTCTCCCGTTGCGGAGCACAGGCTCCGGACGCGCAGGACCAGCGGCCATGGCTCACGGGCCCAGGCGCTCCGCGGCATGTGGGATCTTCCCGGACCGGGGCACAAACCCGTATCCCCTGCATTGGCAGGCGGACTCCCAACCACTGCGCCACCAGGGAAGCCCTGAACCTCAATTTTAATGATAGCAATTTCAGAAGGTAAGAGAATAGCAATAAGAAGGTAGTTTATTTGTTGCCCCTTTTTTTTTTTTTAAATAAATGGATTTTTTTCAGCATTTTTAAAAACAATTATTGGGCTTCCCTGGTGGCGCAGTGGTTGAGAGTCTGCCTGCCAATGCAGGGGACACGGGTTCGTGCCCCGGTCCGGGAGGATCCCACAGGCCGCGGAGCGGCTGGGCCCGTGAGCCATGGCTGCTGAGCCTGCGCGTCCGGAGCCTGTGCTCTGCAACGGGAGAGGCCACAACAGTGAGAGGCCTGCATACCGAAGAAAACAAAAACAAAAAACACAGTTATTTATTGATTTATTTTTGGCTGTATTGGGTCTTCGTTGCTGTGCGCGGGCTTTCTCTAGTTGTGGCGAGTGGGGTCTGGTCTTCGTTGCAGTGCGCGGGCTTCTCACTGTAGTGGCTTCTCTTGTTGCAGAGCACAGGCTTTAGGGGCGTGGGCTCTAGAGTGCAGGCTCAGTAGTTGTGGTGCATGGGCTTAGTTGCTCCAAGGCATGTTTGCCCAGACCAGGGCTTGAACCTGTGTTCCCTGCATTGGCAGGTGGATTCTTAACCACTGCACCATGAGGGAAGCCCTGCATTTTTGATTGGGAGCCCAGAGGACATAAGAAAACCCCTTTGTTTCCATAATATCCCCAAATCATGGATGACCCCAAAGGCATACCAGCTATTGGTATAAATATTAACAGTCTGTCATTTGATAACTTGCTGCTTTAGTTTGTGGGAAGTTTCCCTTTCAAGTTATTCATATTGGTTAGTAATATCATAACCAGCTTGGAAACAAAGTATCCCTTTTTCATTTTTAGAGTAGGACCCATCAGCAAGATTAGATCAGTAGTTCTTACCTGGCAGTCATGGGGCTCACCTTTGTCAGGCAGGGGTGGTGATGTAGCAGGGTTAAGGACGTTGCAACATTTAAGATGTTGAGTAGGTAGTGGAAGCAGAAGGATCTCATAGGAGGTTAATCTGCTTGCAGAGAAATGTTGAGTCATTTCAGAGTTAAGAAGACTTTGGACAGCCTGAGGAATTTGTAAATAAATGCCATTACCTAGGGTTAGATCTGCTGAGGCTCCTACTAACTTTGCAGCTGCAGCTATAGCCTTAAGACACTTGGTATAGGGACTGGCAACTGAATCCAGTTATATGCTGTGATAGGAAACAGGCTATGTTTATTGCTATGCTCTTGTGTGTGCATTGCCAGGGCTTGCTTATCTCTTTCATGCACGCATAAGGTGAAAGGTTTTGAGTAATTAGGTAGGCCTAGGGCTGGCGGTTCTTACAGCACTGGTTTTAGTCTTAGAAAAGCCTGCTTATGTTTATCTTCCCTAGGAAGGGGCTCAGGGACTAAAAGTTTAGTAAGTTCATAGAGTAGGAAAACCAATAGAGAAAAATTAGGAACCCATAGTCTACAGTAGCCAATCAAGTCTAGAAATCCACAAAGCTGTCGCTTAGTTATAGGCACAGGACATTCGTGGTTTAGCCTAATCCTTTTTGGAGATAGCTGGGTTCCTTCAGCACTAGGTAATGAACAGTATATAGAGATAATTGTAATTTTTCCTTGGAGAGTTTATGTCCCTTTTGTCAGTGGAAATAATCAACAACCAACCTATAATAAGAATTTTAGGGCTTCCCTGGTGGCGCAGTGGTTAAGAATCTGCCTGCCAATGCAGGGGACATGGGTTCGATCCCTGGCCTGGGAAGATCCCACATGCTGCAGAGCAACTAAGCCCATGTGCCACAACTACTGAGCCCACGTGCCACAACTACTGAATCCCACGCGCCTAGAGCCCGTGCTCCACAACAAGAGAAGCCACGACGATGAGAAGCCCACATACCGCAACAAAGAGTAGCTCCTGCTCACCGCAACTAGAGAAAGCCCGCGCACAGCAACGAAGACCCAACACAGCCGAAAAAACCCCAAATAAATAAATTTATTTTTTTTTAAAAAGGATTTTATTCAAGCCGACCTGAGGACTGTAGCCCAGGAAACACAGATTCAAGAAGCCCTTGAATTGTGTTTTGCCAGACTACAAAATGGCAGAGGCTTATATAGGCAAAAACTGCAGTTACATAACTTGTTTGTCAAGAATTATAATTGGGGCTTCCCTGGTGGTCCAGTGGTTAAGACGCCACGCTTCCACTGCAAGGGGCACCGGTTTGATCCCTGGTCAGGGAAGTACCGCATGCCACGAGGTGCAGCAAAAAAAAAAAAAGGAATTATAACTGGAACTGGCAAGAAGTAAGGGTGCCTGTCAAGTAAGGATTGGTTGGGGTCTGAAGTGGTTGTATAGTTACAGTAGGAGATCTTGAGACCATAAGGTTGCAGCTGGCAGCTGCTAGCAGATATTGTCTTGAGAATAGTGGTGTAGTTAAGTTTGATACAGTTCAGAAAATTCAAGTTCTCGGTGATGCAGGAATATATCCACATCCACAATGACCACCCGGCTCCATTTCGATGCCTGAAGCACAGTTCTGTCTTGTCAGAACAAAGAACAAACATCAAACATAATACATTCCTTCGAGGTTTCAAGAGACAGATTAGCACATACACAGTGAGTCAGCATGACCTTAGTTTTGGGGAAGGGAACCTCATCTTCAAAGGAGTTGATGCATTGGCATCTTAGGGATGGCGTGAATGGACATTTATCCCTATCTTCAAAGTGGACATTCTGAACAGTCTGATAACTGTATTCCATTTTTTGTCTGTTTGTTTTAATGGTTAAAGCAGATGTACAATGTCTGTTTGACAGGCCACAAGACGGTCTGCTCTAATTAGCAAAAAGTTCAAGCCCAGGGGACTTCCCTGGTGGTCTAGTGGGTAAGACTCCAAGCTCCCAATACAGGGGGCCCAGGTTTGATCCCTGGTTGGGGAACTAGATCCCACATGCATCCTGCAACTAAGACGCGGTGCAGCCAAAATAAATAAATAAATAAATAATAATAAAAAAAAGTTCAAGCCCAGTCATGTATGAGCTAGGATGACTTCCCCATACCTCAATATGTGAAAATTTCTTCCATCACTTCTCAGCTAACTGTTGCAGCAGATACATGGAGTCTTTTATGGATGCCTCTTTGGTTACTGAGCACAGCAAGAAGTCGTCTGCCTATTGTAAAAGAGTTGATATCCCCGGGACTGGCAGGTCCTTACATTTTGGTGGAGCACTTGGGAGAAATAAGAAGGGGCCTCAATGAGCCTTTGAGGCATGACTGTCCAGGTGTATTGCTGATTGTTCCAAGTTAAGGCAAACAGATATCAGCCGTTGGGGTCTACAGGGGTGCTGAAAAAGGCTGAACCAAGGTCTGCAACAGTGAACCATTGTGAGTCTGGTGTCACTCATGACAAAAGGGTGTTCTGGGTTTGCAACAACTGGGAAATGGGGAATAACTGTCTCGTTAATAGCTCTTAAGTCCTGAGGGAAGGGATAAATTGGGAGACTGGAATTGACAAATACACACTACTATATATAAAATAGATAACTAATAATAAGAACCTCCTGTATAGCACAGGGAACTCTACTCAATACTCTGTAAAGACTTAAATGGGAAAAGAATCTAAAAAAGAATGGATATATGAACATATATAACTGATTTACTTTGCTGTACAGCAGAAACTAACACAACATTGTAAATCAGCTATACTCCAATAAAAACTAAAACAAACAAACAAACAAAACCTTTCCCTGGGGGGAAAAAGGAAAAACCTCTTAAGTTCTGGACAAATCTCCATCCTCACCCATTAGGTTTCCAGGCTGGCAGGATCTGTGTGTCATGGGGGCTAATACAGGGCACAATTACCTGCTGGGAGATGAGATCTTTTGTTGCGGGTGTGAGGCTTTAGTGGATATTGAGGTAATTGAGGAAGAGGTTTAGTTATGTGTCTCTGAATCTTTATAGGCTCTGTACTTTTTATTGTCCCAGTGTCAGTATTAGAAATAGCCCACAGGTTTTTGGGCACCTCAATTAAATTAGGGGACTTCTGTTGGAATCCTTCCTCTTCTACATCAAGGACAGATTGTAAGAACGTAAGAGAACATCAGGTTCAGGTTGGTCAGGAAATTTTACGGTGAGGTCTCCATTGGAAACAAAATGTATTAGCCCTTTTAACTTAGAAAGAGATCTCTACCTAACAGATTGACCGGGGCTATGTCACATAGCAAAAAAGAATGCTTTTCAGTCAAAGGTCCCAGAGTCATTTGTATTGGTTGAGGTAGAAATTCTCTCTGAACGTTTGTTAGATACTTCTACTAAGGAAACCTCTTTTTCACTCTGAGGGATTTGTTGTCCTATGGGAGTGGGATTTAAAGTAGAAAGTGTAGGGACTTCCCTGGTGGTCCAGTGGGTAACTCCACGCTCCCAATGCAGGGAGCCTGCGTTTGATCCCTGGTTGGGGAACTAGATCCCGCATGCGTGCCGCAACTAAGAGTCTGCATGCTGCAACTAAGAAGCCCGCCTGCTGCAACTAAAAAATAAATAAATAAATAAAAGTAGAAAGTGTAGCTCCATTATCGACTGGAATTTGGCACGGTGAACGGTCCTTCCCATTAATTTTAATTTTAGTTTCCCCTTGGCTGTTTAAGGGAATTACTGACAACAGCTTACTGGAGAATCCCTCGGAATACTTAGGGGGTAGATGCGGGGCACTCAAGTTGAAGAATTTGCATAAGACCTTTGAGGACAATCTTTTTTTCCAGTGTCCCAGTTGATTACATGTGAGACATTGGGTCTCGGGCCAGCGTTTTGATGGTGGACCTCTAGGAAGATGTTATGTTAGGTCTCTGGCCTTGGAGCTTTTGTAGCTGTAAGGCCAACAACTTGGAAAATTTTTGCTCTAAGGTCGTTTCAAAGTGCTCAGCTATGGTCACTGGCTCCATCAGACTGGTGGTCTCCCATCCTATTTTCTGTCTTTTTATCAATGCACTAATCTCAGGAGATAATCTACTTGCAAATTGGGCAGCTAAGAGCCGGTTGAGTGACTCTTTTATATGGGACCAGAACGCCATAGGAGGAGTGCTTCCAAGCGTGCCTTAAAGTTGGCCCGATTCATCTTTCTTTGGTTTGCATGTTTGAATAACAGACCGATCAGTTGGGGTAGGGAAGATCCTAGGAATGGCTTATAAAAGGTCAGGTGTTGTTTTGCCAGCTTTCTCTGGTTGAGGATCTTGAAGATCATCCTCCGGGTTTTGCCAATTTGCTTCCTGTGTCCATTTGGTGCTACCTGCATGTGCACGAGCTGATAAAGATTTTGCAGCCTGGGGTCGAGGCCCTGATAATGACTCCAGATTCTTCAAAGAACTTTTGGGGTTCCTCCCTAGGTTTAGGAAATGCCTTAACTATGGCCCTTAGTTCCATCTTTGACCAAAGAGTGAAAGATACCCGAGGAGGTTCGTCTGCAACCTTGGGTAGTTCTCTCTTACATGGTAACTGTTGAATAGTCCCTTCAGAGTGGAAAAGCAGTTCGGAAAGAAAATCAGTAAAACATGAGTACTCAGGGGCTTCCCTGGTGGCGCAGTGGTTGAGAGTCCGCCTGCCAATGCAGGGAACACGGGTTCGTGCCCCGGTCCGGGAAGATCCCACATGCCGCAGAGCGGCTTGGGCCCGTGAGCCATGGCCGCCGAGCCTGCGTGTCCGGAGCCTGTGCTCTGCAACGGGAGAGGCCACAACAGTGAGAGGCCCGCGTACCGCAAAAACAAAACAAAAAAAAACCAAACATGAGTACTCAGGTAAAGAAGGAGAGAGGGGCTTCCATGGTGGCGCAGTGGTTAAGAATCCGCCTGCCAATGCGGGGGACACGGGTTCAAGCCCTGGTCCAGGAAGATCCCACATGCCGCGGAGCAACTAAGCCCGTGCGCCACAACTACTGAGCCTGCATGCCACAACTACTGAAGCCCACACGCCTAGAGTCCGTGCTCCAAAACAAGAGAAGCCACCACAATGTGAAGCCCACGCACCGCAACAAAGAGTAGCCCCTGCTCTCTGCAACTAGAGAAAGCCCGCGTGCAGCAACGAAAACCCAACGCAGCCAAAAAAAAAAAAAAAAAGGAGAAAGGAGAGCAGTAGGAGTCATGTCAGCCCTTCCTTTTTTGTTTTAGGTACTTCTTGTGTTTTTGATTTTTCATTAGCCTTTTTGTAACCCATCTTTTAATGAGGCTATTTTGGAAACTTAAAGCCTTTTGGAAGCTTCCATATACCAATGAAAATAGGTATCCCATTCTGTTTGCTTAATTTGGAAATCCTCACTTTCAAGGGCACTGTTGTTTTTTTTTTCTTTTTTTTTGCGGTATGTGGGCCTCTCACTGCTGTGGCCTCAGCAGCCATGGCTCACGGGCCCAGCCGCTCCGCTGCATGCGGGATCTTCCCGGACCGGGGCACGAACCCGTGTCCCCTGCATCAGCAGGCGGACTCTCAACCATTGCCACCAGGGAAGCCCACTTTTTTTAAAAAATAAATTTATTTATTTGTTTTTTGGCTGTGTCGGATCTTCGTTGCTGCGTGCGTGCTTTCTCTAACTGTGGACAGGGGGCTGCTCTTCATTGCAGTGTGGGCTTCTCATTGCGGTGGCTTCTCCTGTTGTGGAGCATGGGCTCTAGGCCCCCGGGCTTCAGTAGTTGCAGTGCGTGGGCTCAGTAGTTGTGGCTCGCGGGCTCTAGAGCTCAGGCTCACTAGTTGTGGTGCACAGGCTTAGTTGCTCCGCAGCATGTGGGATCTTCCCGGACCAGGGCTCAAACCCGTGTCCCCTGCATTGGCAGGTGGATTCTTAACCATTGTGCCACCAGGGAAGTCCCTCAAGAGCACTTCTGAAATAAACAATCTTGTCTCACTGACACATTCCCCACAGTGGCCACTGTAACTCTAGGTTGTTTTTAGTAATATTTTGCCATTTTTGTAGATATTTACAGCTTTTGGGATTATAGTTCTTAGACATAAAAAAGGCAGGTGTGCTGATGGGTGGCATGCTTGATTCATTAAAGGTGAAAGCTCCCATCTCTCTTAGCCTCTCTTAGCTGGCTTTATCTACACAAAGCAAGACAGACAAACATGAATACCTTAACATTCCACCTGTAACCAGTTACTGCGGCCTGGCCAAGGAAAAGGCCCTGTGCGCACCACCACCAACTGCCTACACAGAACCTGGGGCTGGGGGAAAGGATTGAACCAGCAGACTCCAAATGGGGATTGTGGGCTGATTCCAAACAAATGGGGAACCTCAGCTGCCACCAGCAGTGCCCACCATGGAATCTGGGAAAGGACCCCAAATAAATGGGGAACAGCAGACCATACCGCCAGCAGTTCCTAACATGGAATCTGGGAACAGAACCAAGGCTGGGGGTTTCCAACCAAATGAGGAACTGTGGTCTGAACTACCAGCAGCTCCCAACGTGGAACTAGTGATTCCAGACAAATGGGTAACTGGCTGGAAAGCCAATTAGACTGGGAGTGACACAAAGAGAGCAGAGGTCAGAACTGAGAGGAACTTACCCATGGCCCCTAGAAATGGCAAGAAAGACAGTGGACTCAAAAAGGGGTTCATGGGTACCATGCTTATGTTTCTCGTTGTCCCCGAATGCTGTCAGAGGTTCACTTTGGATCCTGTCGCTGCCACCAGATCTGTTGAAAAAACAAAATTCAACTGAGTAAATTTTAAAGATCTAATTGACCTTATTGAAGGCTTCATGGATCAGGCAACATCTCATCTAGCAAGTAGAGGGGAGCTCTAAAGGCTACAGAAAGGGAAAGGTTTTTAAAGACAGGACAAGGAAGTCATAAACAGAAAAAAGGATTATTTCAGATTAAGTCACCTCCTTTTTGGGAAAAAAGGGTCTTATTAGGTGGGTTACCTCTTCCTTTGGCGGATGGAGAGGGGAGAGGGGCCCATGTGACAGACTACCTCATTGGTACTGACCAGAAAATTCCTGACTGACTGGTTAAGACTACATTTCTGGGGGAGGGTGAAGCTCCAATTAGGTGAGGTACTAAGCCCCAGTTTAGTGGCATGGCCTAGCATAAGTGACTCCATTTTGGGCCTGTGGTTTTATTTTTAACAATGGGAATGGGCCTCGCATTGTGGGTTGGAGGCCCAGGGGAGCACCTGCCCATCCTGGGGGCAGAGCTTGAGCACCCCTGACCCTGCTGCAGGTACAAGCCCCCGCCGAGCGAGTGTAACCCAGCCTTGGATGACCCAACACCAGACTACATGAACCTGCTCGGCATGATCTTCAGCATGTGTGGCCTCATGCTCAAGGTGGGCAGGGCTGAGTTTCCTTCCCGTAGCTCTGCCTGACAGTGGGGAAGGCATGGATTCAGAATGAAGCAGGACCAGTGCTGAGGGGGCAGGGCTGTGGTGATGCTGGGTGAAGAAGGCTAGAGCTGTCGGGGAAGCCAGGTGTCCTGGTCAGGGTGGCACATAGGACGTCAGTCTGAGGGTGGGGCCAGGCTCTAATGCAACTTGGTGGGGACTGGTGGAGAAAATGTGGGGTCCGTAGCACGATGGGGGATGTCAAAGGCCAGGCTCCTTAGGCCTGAGGGGACATGGTGGGGTCAGAGATGCAGGACAGGGAGTAGGACCAGAACTCGGGTACTTGGAGTTAACAATGGGGGTCTGGAACTGAGAGACTCCTGGGGCTCAGGGTTTGAGCTGTATCAGGTGGAACTGGGGTTGGAACCAGTGCCTGGGAATGGCCCTTGTGGGGGCTCATTGTGGTGCCTCTCACCGACCTAACCCGCCCACCCACCTACCTCTTCCAGCTGAAGTGGTGCGCTTGGGTCGCTGTCTACTGCTCCTTCATCAGCTTTGCCAACTCCCGGAGCTCTGAGGACACTAAGCAGATGATGAGTAGCTTCATGTGAGGCTGGATCTGGAGAGGGAGGGACTCCTGGGTGAGGGGAAGGGGACCCCAAGCCTATCCATCCTGGACTGACACCTCTCTCCCATCTCAGGCTGTCCATCTCTGCCGTGGTGATGTCATATCTGCAGAACCCTCAGCCCATGACGCCCCCCTGGTGATGTCAGCCTAGAGGGGTCACATCCTGGACCCCTCTATCTACTTTACGCCCTAGGCCTGGCCCGTGGCTGCTCAGCCTCCTGCCCTCGGCTGCAGTCCTGGGCTTCCCTGGGTGAGGTAGTCTTGGGGCCTGCAGCTGGATGGAGGGAGCCTGGCCCTGTCCTTGGGATCCCACTTCGCTGGAGCAGAGAGGGGAATCTCCTGGGTCTACCCCTCCTGCCTTCCTTCCCCACCCTGCCTGCTGTTGGGGGAGATACTATCCGTGTTTCTAGGTGTATCCACTCATTTTCTTGTTGAAACCAGTTAATAATAAATTTTTGCATTCTGGTGGTTCTCTGAGACCTCTCTCTCCTTCTGTGCATTGTCATAACAGGGGGAAGGGCACCAGTTCCTCCACTCAAGTCAGGCTGGGGGTGGGGTCCCCAGTCTGGAGCCTTTTGGTTAGTTCACTTGCTTATTTCACAAGACTCGAGCCTTAAGTCAGCTGCCAGAGACTGAACAGTGATCCCTGCCCTCTGGCAACTCAGCAGACAGCCCTGCTGATCTAAGGAATCTGTGCTTTGGATTTCTTATCAGAGGAATGGGGGTACTGTCAGCAAATCGGATGGACTGGCAAGGACTGGGGGAAGGCATGAAAGACTGAGTTCTCCCCCACCTGCCATGTTCTCACTCCTCATCAGAGGACACCGGTATCTCTCGAACAAGGCTGGATGCCTCCCCTCCCCAGCACCGTAACGGCGGTTACTTTACATCTCCATGCATAGGACAGAACAGAGCTCCCATTAACCTCTGTTCCTAGCCATCCTAGGTCCCTCGCGGACCCTAGCCCAGAAAGTCAACGGAATACCCTAGGATCCTAGGCATATACTCTACCTCCAAGGCAAACACAGCATCCGTAGGAAAATCTGAGACCTCTGCGCCCAGGGGGAACAAAAGGGCACTCGAAGTCCACATGGAGGCCACACAGAGGCCACGAGAGGCTAAAGGCTCGTCTGGCCGAACCAGCACCCCGAGAGTGGGACGCGCCCAGCGCCTCCTTGCGCTCCTAGCGCCCGCATTGTCCCCAGCGGTACCCAAAACTACCGCCTTGGTCTCGTGACGCGCCGGGCCACTCCCTAGCCCCGCCCCTCCGGTGCCCATTGGCCAAGCCGGGTTCTGGAGGCGGGGCGTTTACCCTGCCCCCGGCAGGCCCGGGAACCCCCGGGAGGCGGAGGCGGAGGCGGAGGCGGCGGCGCTTGCGGCGGCGGCGGCGGCATTAGAGCCATGGCCGCTGACGCGCGGTCTTCGGGGGTCCGCGCTGGCGGCGGCCGGGGCGCTGCGGGGTCCCGGACGAGCTCCTGGTCGCTGTGGCCACCGCTCCCGCCTCTCTCCTTTCTCTTTTTGTTGTTGCTGACGACGCCCAGCGCTTGGGCCGCGGGATACCAGGTGAGCGCGGCCAGCGAGCGGAAATGTACAAGAGCCAGAGTGAAGCCTCCAGTAGGGTCCGGAGGTGTGGGTGGGTCTGTTTTGTGGGCGCCTAGTGAATGGTTGCTAATAT
The DNA here is from genome assembly GCF_003676395.1 of Aethalodelphis obliquidens. Taxonomy (NCBI): domain Eukaryota; kingdom Metazoa; phylum Chordata; class Mammalia; order Artiodactyla; family Delphinidae; genus Aethalodelphis; species Aethalodelphis obliquidens. The sequence goes on along the minus strand of NW_020837997.1, from coordinate 4,812,511 downwards.
GACAGTGTGGTCTGAGTGCATGCTTTGCTTTGTGTCATTGAGAAGTCTGGCTGTGCGTGTCTGAGAATGGGGCTGTCTGTGGCTGCTTCCCTTGCTTCTGGACTTTGCACGCATTTACCTGTGTGGCTGGATGTGAGCGGGCGAGCAGCTGTATGTGTGGCGAGGACTGGTGGAGAGCTGGGAGTCAGCTGCCAGAAGTTCTAGCTTGGCTCCTCCACTTCCTGGCTGCGTGATCTTGGCCAAGTCACTTCACCTCTCTGATCCTCAGTGTCCTCATCTGAAAACTGGAGATAATGTCGCCCCCACCCCGCAGGCTGACTGCTTGGTATTTGCAAATGCTTAATAAGCATTAGCTACTACTATTATTTCCACAGGGTGTGAATAAGAGGTGCTCTGAGAAGTTGTGTCAGGTGGGAGTTGCATCTGTGACACAACTATGTGTGTCCTCCCTGGGAGGGGCTGGCCCCACCTGAGCCACTTGCCTCTAAATCGAGGCTCACCTTATGTCCTCCCCAACGCCCCACTGCAGCCTGCCTCTTACCTTGGGGTTACTGACAGGGTATGTGTGTTTGTGTTTGGGGTCCCTGTGCAGACATGCCCCAAGGTGGAGCCGGACATGCTGAATGTGCACCTGGTGGCCCACACACATGATGACGTGGGCTGGCTCAAGACGGTGGACCAGTACTTCTACGGCAGTGAGTAGAGGGTGGGGACTGACCCCTAGGACTCCCACGGCCCCTCGGAGCCCCTCGAATTCTTTTTCAGCCCTGGACATTAGGGTGGGGGCAATACCCAGCTTGGGCTTCTGTGTCTAGGATTATGCCCCTTGGCTTGCTGGTCCCTGACTGCCTGACCCCTATTCCCATAGTCAAGAATGATGTCCAGCACGCGGGTGTGCAGTACATCCTAGACTCGGTCATCTCTTCCCTGCTGGCGGAGCCCACCCGCCGCTTCATCTATGTGGAAATCGCTTTCTTCTCCCGTTGGTGGCGACAGCAGACAAATGCAACGCAGGAAATCGTGCGGGACCTGGTGCGACAGGGTGAGGCTGCCCTAAGGAAGTGAAAAGAGGAAACCCAGACCAGCTTCTGTTTCCACTACTCTGGCTTCTGAGATTTTTATCATACCAAGTGCTGCCTGTATGTGGCTGCACCTGCCTGGAATTTCTCTGTATTTGGAGAACTCCTGTGCGTCCTCTAAGGCCCCACCTCCAGTGAATCCTCTGGAAAGCCTGCCATGCCAGGAGGGCTTCTGTTCAGTATCTCTCTACACTGGCCTGGGAGTGACCCCTCTTCGCCTCTCAGGCCTGGGCATGCAGGCAGGTCTTCTCGTCCCCGGCATCACCAACCCCGGCCCCACTCCTGGCCCTGACAGCTGACTTGGACTTTGCCCCTCCCGGCACAGGACGCCTAGAGTTTGCCAATGGTGGCTGGGTGATGAACGATGAGGCGGCCACCCACTATGGAGCCATCATCGACCAGATGACACTCGGGCTGCGCTTCCTGGAGGACACGTTTGGCAGCGACGGGCGCCCCCGTGTGGCCTGGCACATCGACCCCTTCGGCCACTCTAGGGAGCAGGCCTCGCTGTTCGCGCAGGTCTTTTCCTGGCCCCTTGGGCCAGCCCCTTCATTCCCTCTGACTCCTCCCCCGGTCACTCAAGCCCCTCCCTTCCCTGAAAGTTCACTCAGACCAGGCCCTGCCCCTGGCCCTCTGGCCCCTTGAGACCCTGCCTCTTGGGTGACCTGTGAATCCCATTCCTTTTCTGCTCTGGCCTTGACCCTTCTCTGCCCCAGCCTAGGCTGACCGCCCCCCCGCCACCGCACCCTCACGTCCAGCTGGCTCCTCCCCCCCCTCCCCGACCCCACCCCGTCTGCTCTGATCCTGGCTCCTCCCCAAGTGGGGTGGCAGGCGAATGCCTGCCGTTTTGCAGCCGGCTTCATTACCTGTGCCATGACCCTGCCTCCTTCCCGTGCTTAGGCTGCGGAAGGTGGAGGTGGGTTCTAGCGTTGCACCAGCTCCCTCCCGGCGCTCCCGCAGGACTTCCGACCCTCCCCAAGTTCAAAATGAACTGGAGGGCCTCCCTGGTTTTAGACCTGGTTTTTCTATCCGTGCTCTGAAGGGGTGGCGGTTGGTGAGGAGAGGGCTAGGCCCTTATTTATCCTGCCCTGTCCTGCTCTCCCATCCCACTCTTCATCCTGCTCCACCTCCAGATGGGTTTTGACGGCTTCTTCTTCGGACGCCTGGATTATCAAGACAAGAGCGCGCGGAAGGAGAAGATGGAAATGGAGCAGGTGTGGCGGGCCAGCGCCAGCCTGAAGCCCCCCGCCGCGGACCTCTTCACCAGTAAGGGGGTGGAGTGGGGAGAGGGCTGCCCCCACGCTCAGAAGGGCCCTGGGCTTGGTTTTATAGCCAGCTGTCATTGTCTTGAAATTCTTCATAATTTAGGAACAAGGGCCCGGCATTTGCACTTTGCACTGGGCCCTGCAAATTCTGAAGTCCGTCCCCTGTGGGGCCTGGCAGGTCTAGGGGGTGGGGCCACCCCTGAGCCTGGTGCGGCCCACAGGTGTGCTCCCCAACATTTACAACCCACCGGATGGTCTGTGCTGGGACACGCTGTGTGCCGACAGGCCCTTTGTGGAGGACCCACTCAGCCCTGAGTACAACGCCAAGGACCTGGTCCATTACTTCCTGCAGTTGGCCACTGCCCAGGTAACCTGGTACCCAGAACCTGTGCCTCTAGTGTACATGCACGGGGCCCTTCCACCGGCCCAGGCAATCCCTAGCACCTCCTCACCATCCTCGGAGGAAGGTAGTGTTCCTTTCACCATCACTATGCCCTCCTCCTGGATTTGTGTGTGTTCCTGACTAGAAATGCGGACCCCTTCACCACTGCACACCTCCACCATGATCATGAGACAGCATGGCACGGTGCCTCAGTACCCACGTCTGGGTGGTGAGCCCAAGAGAATTACCCAACAGCTTGTGGCTATTTTTCTGTTATGTCCCTCTGCTCTCACGTGACACACTTCCACCCCTGCCCCCCCCATGCCTCTTTGCGCCCACATTCTTGACCACGTATATATCGAGACACAGCTGTCCACAGGGGTGGCTCAGGACACCCTGGCCTGAGGACACCCCCCCATCCCACCTACAGGGCCAGCACTACCGCACCAACCACACTGTGATGACCATGGGCTCAGACTTCCAGTATGAGAATGCCAACATGTGGTTCAAGAACCTTGACAAGCTCATCCAACTGGTCAACGCCCAGGTGAGTGTGCCTACCCCGTGGGCACCTGTGCTTGTATCCCTGGGCCTTGGGTCACGTACATTATCTATGGCTGCTATCTTAGTTTTCTATGGCTGCTTTAACAAATTACCACAAACTTAGTGGCTTAAAACAACAGAAATCATGTTATCTTACAGTTCTGTAGGTCACAAGTCTGACATGGGTCTCACTGGGCTAAAATCAAGATGTCAGCAGGGCTGCGTTCCTTCTGAAAGCTCTAGGGAAAAGTCTCCTTGCCTTGTCCAGCTTCTAGAGGCTGCCCGCTTTCCTTGGCTCATGGCCCCCTCTTCCATCTTCAAAGCCAGCAACACAGCTCTCTGACCCTGCCTCTGGTGTTACATCTCTTTTTCTCACTCTCACTTCTTTCTCCTCCCTCTTCAACTTTTAGAGACCCTTGTGATTACATTGGACACACTAGATAATCCAGGATAATCTCTCTAGTTTAAGGTCAGCTGATTAACAGCCTTAATTCTGCAGGCTTAATTCCCTTTTGCCATGTAACCTAACATAGTCACAGGTTCTGGGGATTAGGACATGGACATCTTTTGGTGGCCATTATTCTGTCTACCGTGGATGTATTGATGTGGCCTCTGTAAATGGTCTGTGGCTGTGTGGGCAGGCATTCACTCTCCCATCAGCACAGAACCTCGTCTCCCCTCCCCCATCATTTCATCCCCAGAGTTGTCTACTGGCACAGTCTTTTTTATTTTTATTTTTTTAAAAAAATTATTTATTTATTAATTTATTTTTGGCTATGTTGCGTCTTCGTTGCCGTGCGCGGACTTTCTCTAGTTGTGGCAAGTGGGGGCTACTCCTCGTTGCGGTGCGCGGGCTTCTCATTGTCGTGGCTTCTCTTGCTGTGGAGCATGGGCTCTAGGTGTGCAGGCTTCAGTAGTTGTGGCACATGGGCTCAGTAGTTGTGGCTTGCAGGCTCTAGAGCTCAGGCTCAGTAGTTGTGGCGCACGGGCTTAGCTACTCCGCGGCATGTGGGATCTTCCCGGACCAGGGATCGAAACTGTGTCCCCTGAATTGGCAGGCAGATTCTTAACCACTGTGCCACCAGGGAAGCCCTGGCACAGTCTTTAATGTCCTCACCTTCCACGCGCTCCCTGCATTGCTGTTTCACCAAAAACAGCTCTCAGTAACGTAATCAAGGGCCTTCCAGAAGACATTTCCCAATCTTCCCCAAGCCCCTGGTCCCTGAGGAGGCTTCAACACCTTGACTACTTCCTCCTGCAAATACCATGTTCCTGGGCTGCCAGAAGATCACACTCTTTTGGTTTTTCTCCTGCCTGCTCCTTCACACACTCCATTTTACTGGAAATGGAGTTCCTTGGTTCAAATCCTGGTTTTGCCACTTACTGGCTCTGTGACCTTGAGGAATGTTCTTAAGCAGTCAGTGCCTCAATTTTCTTATCTAGGAAATGGGCATAATGGTGGTTCCCAGCTGACAGGGCTATTGATGAAAGTTTAATGAGTTCATTTGCATAGACCAGTAGACCAGTGCCAGGTAAATAATAAGTATTACGGTTGTTTATTATTATTATTTGGGGCTGAAAATTTGCTGCTGCTTAAGACATCAGTTGCAACTGGTGTTGCTTCTGTAGGAAGCCTTCACCAGGCCCCAGCCGAGCTCTTGCTCTTTCCTCTGTGCTCACAGGAGTCCCCACAAATACCTGTGATGATACATCTAGGCTGACTGTAACCAACTGACTATCTGTTCAGTTTCTCTCCTCTGCACTTGGCTGTGAATACCGTGAGAGCAGGGTTAGCCTTTGGTTGTAAATTGTGTCCACAGTCCTGAGCATGCTGCAGAATCAAGTGATTGTTTGCTCAGTGAACACAGTGTGTGTGTATGTAAATCTGTACATGAGTGTGTGTTCAGGGGTGTAAATGTGCGTTTGCACATAAAGGCATGTAGTCCTATGCACTTCTCTTCATTCACTCAAGTGTTTGTTTTATTTTTTAAATTATAGTTGATTTACAATATTGTATTGTATTACAAATATTGTATTAGTTTCAGGTGTACAGCAAAGTGATTCAGTTATATATAATTTTTCACGTTATTTTCTATTATAGGTTATTATAAGATGTCGAATATAATTCCCTGTGTTATACAGTAAATCCTTGTTGCTTATGTACTTTATGTATAGTAGATTATATCTGTCAATCCTATACTCCTAATTTATCTCTCCTCCCCTCCCTTTCCCCTTAGGTAACCATAAGTTTGTTCTCTATGTCCGTGAGTCTGTTTCTGTTTTGTACATAGATTCATTTGTATTATTTTTCAGATTCCACATATAAGTGATATCATATAGTATCTGTCTTTCTCTGACTTCACTAAGTATAATATTCTCTAGGTCATTCAAGTGTTTATTGAGCACCTACTGTGTACGAGGCACTGGGGACACAACTCGAGCAGAACAAACATCCTTTAACTCACGGAGGTCACCTTCTTGTTCCTCCACCTCCCTCAGTTGAAAGTGAGCCTCCATTCATTATAACAGTTGTGTCATCTGGCAATAACCTTACAGTGCTGAGGAGTTATTATTCCTGTCCTATAATGTCATATTTAGTTTTTCCATGAAAGTTTTAAATAATAAAATTGGAATTATTTAAAGCTTAGTAAAATCTCAGGTTTATTGTTGCATCCCTGAAATTCTTTCCAGGCTGGTAATATTTAGCTTTGGCCAACATTCATTTTCACACTTGGCCATTGGTTTGCACTCAAACTGTGTATTAAGAAAGAGAATCTGAACCGACTGGATGCATGAATGTGTGCACGTGTGTGTGTAAGTTTGTGCACACTTGTGGGTCCCCCCCTGCCCGGGCTCCTGAGCTCACACAGACACCTCCCCGCAGCAACAGGCCAACGGGAGCCGCGTCAATGTTCTCTACTCCACTCCAGCCTGTTATCTCTGGCAGCTGAACAAGGCCAACCTCACCTGGTATTTGGGGGGACTGGGGAGCCTGGGGATGGGTGGCATGCCCTGTGGGTCATGACCCTGCCCTCAATGCTGCTGCCGTTGCAGGTCGCTGAAAGAGGATGACTTCTTCCCTTACGCCGACGGCCCCCACATGTTCTGGACCGGTTACTTTTCCAGCCGGCCAGCCCTCAAACGCTATGAGCGCCTCAGCTACAACTTCCTGCAGGTAGGTGGGCGCCAGGCTCAAGGGGGTGGCTCAGGGGTCCTGACAGACCTGGTGCCCCAACATACCCCCTGCTCTACAGGTGTGCAACCAGCTGGAGGCGCTGGCGGGTCCGGCAGCCAACGTGGGACCCTATGGTTCCGGAGACAGTGCACCCCTCAGTAGGTGTCCAGCGGGTGAGGGGACGGGGGCGAGGCTGAAGCTGGACTCCAGACCTCCACTGCCCCCTCGGGTCCCTTCTTTTTTTTTTTTTTCGAGTCCCTTCTTAAAGCCCCTAAGAACCCAGCCTGCCAGCACATGACTTTTCACGTCTCCTTGGGGTCGGGGGCCAAGAGTCCTGCGGAGACCCCACCCGGCTCACCGTCTGCCTGCAGATGAGGCGATGGCCGTCCTCCAGCACCACGATGCGGTCAGCGGCACCTCCCGCCAGCACGTGGCCAATGACTACGCTCGCCAACTTGCAGAAGGCTGGGGGCCCTGCGAGGTGCGAGGGCGGAGCCTGGGAGAGGCGGAGACAGGAAGGGGCAGGCCCTGGAGCAGAAGGGGCGGGGCCAGTACGGGGCGTGGTCGAAAACAGCGGAGTGGTGTCTGGAAGGGCTCGTGGGGCGGGGCTTGTGGAAGGAGGGGCGGGTCCTGGGATGGGAGGGGCGGAGAAGGCAGGGGCGAGGCTGGGGGCGGGGCGGCGAGGAGGAGACGCGCTTGGTGGCCGCAGCATACCTTCCACTTTACGCGCCTCCCCAGGTTCTCTTGAGCAATGCGCTGGCGCGGCTCAGTGGCTCCAAGGAGGACTTCATGTTCTGTCGCAAGCTCAACATCAGCGTTTGTCCGCTCACCCAGACCTCAGAGAGCGTGAGGCGGCCTGGACGGGGAGGGGCGGGCCCGGGGGACCGTCCCGTGGATGGTGGGTGGGACGGCAGCGCGGAAAGGAGGCGGGGAGGCCTCAGCGAGTTGCTAATCACTCTGGGGCGAGATCACTGGGGGCTCAGTGAAGCTGCGGCAGGACGGAGACCAGTGTACCACTTGGGGGTTTGAATCACCCAGGGACGTTGCTGCACATGGTGAGTGGGTTTGCAGAAGGCGTATTGTGACCCATGCCTGCTCTGATCCACCCCAGTTCCAGGTGACCATTTATAACCCCTTGGGGCGGAAGGTGGATTGGATGGTGCGGCTGCCTGTCAGCAAACACGTTTTTCTCGTGAGGGACCCCAGTGGCACAGTTGTGCCCAGCGATGTAAGGCCACTCAACAAATATTTTTCCCTGAATACCACAACCCATGAATACCTAAGCCCTTGGAAACCTCCCGCCATGAGCATTTCTCCCTTCTCCCCATGGACACTTCCCCCAGGTTTATTTCCCTCCATGGATCTCTCCTTCCATGGACACCTCCCTCTCTTGAATACCTCCCCCTCCATGGATACCTTCTGCTCATTACTGTCTCTTCTTCTGAATATCTTCCCCCTCTACCCCTTAATATCACACCCCCTTGGGAACATTACCCCCTCTCATGAGTATCTTCCCCCTCCCTTTTTAAAAATGTATTTTATTTATTTATTTTTGGCTGCGTTGGGTCTTTGTTGCTGCACGTGGGCTTTCTCTAGTTGCTGAGAGCGGGGGCTATTCTTTGTTGTGGTGTGGGGGCTTCTCATTGCGGTGGTTTCTCGTTGCGGAACACAGGCTCTAGGCGCGTGGGCTAAAGTAGTTGTGGCACGCGGGCTCAGTAGTTGTGGCGCACAGGCTTAGTTGCTCCGCAGCATGTGGGATCTTCCCGGACCAGGGCTTGAACCCGTGTCCCCTGCATTGGCAGGCAGATTCTTAACCACTGCGCCACCAGGGAAGCCCTCTTCCCCTTTAAATATCTCCCCGTTAAAAAGTTTCCTGTTTATGAATATTCCCCTCATCCTGGAAGGCCTCTTCCCACTAACCTCTTCCTCCCCCAAGAATCTGTCTTTCCCTCCCTCCCCTGTGTCAAGGATCTCTTCCTGAATTTACTCCCTCACTTCTCCCACTTCCCACAGTAGCTCCACCCTCCTAGTGGATTTTTCCCACCTTATGAATCTTTGCAATCATTTTTTTTTTGGGCCATGCAGCTTGCAGGATCTTCGTTCCCCAATCACAGATCGAACCCATGTGCCCTCTGCAGTGGAAGCACAGAGTCCTAACCAGTAGACTGCCAGGGAATTCCCTCTTTGCAATCTTTAACTCAGCATTTCTGACACTCGCATCCCTTCTGCCCAACTCCTAAATTTCCTCTCCCCATCCTGGAACTCTTTCCCCTCCTCAAGTTTGACCCCTCCCTGTATGTGTGGTGTGGCTTTATATGTGTACTCAACAGCTTCTTGACTTGGTTTCCTTCCTCCCTTACCCAAGGTGGTGATGATTCCCAGCTCAGACAGTCAAGAGCTGCTTTTCTCAGCCTCAGTGCCTGCCTTGGGCTTCAGCATCTACTCAGTAACCCAGGTGCCTGGCCAAAGCCCCCAGGCCCACATCCACCATCCCAGATCCCAGAAGCCCTGGTCTCGTGTCTTGGTCATCCAGAATGAGGTGAGACCCTATTCATATCCCCTTCCATTCCTGGGTGACAAATTTGAGATGTGGAAGTAAGCCACAGGGACCCTGGGCCAGTGGGTCTTAGGTTCATGGTCTAGCATCATCAGCCCCCCATTGTGTGTCCTCAAGGGAGTGACCGTCTTCCTTTGAGCCTCAGTGTCCTCTCCTGGGGCTGTTATGAGGACCCAATGTAATCATGGGTGACACTTGACAGAAATGTCAGAGCTGATGGAGGTAGGGTTTTGCAAATTAAGTGAGGCATGTCAGAGACTTGGGGGAGGGAGCCGTGTGGCCATTTTCGGGGAAGAGGGATCCAGTCAGGTAGGGAGCAGCAGACACAAAAGCCCTCAAGTAGGCGGGTGATGGGTGTTCAAAGAACACTCAGTGTGGCTGAAACAGGGTGTTGGGGTGGAGGTGATAGGTCAGATCATGTGAGCCTTAAGGGAAGGCTGAGGGGAGGACTCTGGCTTTTACTGTGAAGGAACCACGGGAGAAACAGGGTTGCATTAAGACTCTTGTGGGTCCTAGCACTTTGGCCTTTGTGGGTCCCTCCTTCCATAAAAATATGTTAATTATATTTCATGATAGTATGGATATTAACATGAATATTAACCATGCAGAATTCAATATAATATATTCATTATTATTTCATTCAGGTTTTCTTCTGAACCTAAAAGAAATTGAGATTTATACCTTTCCACGGGCCCTAAAAATCTTGTGGGTCCTGGCACTGTGGTTCCTCTGTCAGTTGCATAAGCAGCCTGGGTCCCAAGCAGATGGGCTGTGATCTCACTTCTGGTGTTACAGGCACCTTTTGGCAGTTATGGGGGGAAAAGACTGGGGAGCGAGCATGGAAGGTGGGAGATCAGGAAGGGGTTGGTTGCAGTCCACGAATGCCATTGAGGTGGTGAGAAGTGGTCAGATTGAGGGTAAGGTAGAAAGTGGAGCTGTTCAGATTTGCTAAAAGAGTCAGAGGTGAGGAGTAAGAGAGAGAGAGGAGGGAAGGGTGGGTGACTCCAGGGTTTTCTCCTGAGCCCCAGGAAGGATGAAGCTGCCGTTGGCTGAAGCGGTGGTCATTAATGTCTGTCCACCCATTTCTCCCCAGTACATCCGGGCTAGGTTTGACCCTGACTCAGGGCTCTTGATGGAGTTGGAGAACCTGGACCAGAACCTCCGGCTGCCTGTTCGCCAAGCCTTCTACTGGTGAGGGAGGACCACCAGGTAAAGGAACAGGTGTGAGCAGAGCTGGGGTCCCTTGCCTGACTCTCACCTGCCCTGGCCCCAGGTACAACGCCAGTACAGGCAACAATCTAAGCTCCCAGGTCTCAGGTGCCTACATCTTCAGACCCAACCGACAGCAACCACTGCTTGTGAGCCACTGGGCTCAAACCCACCTTGTGAAGGTAAGGGGTTAAGACTGATGAGTGGGCACTTGGGGATGGGGCATGTGAGGGGTGTGTGTGTGGAGGGTGGTGTGCCATGTGTGCAGTGAGGGGAGGATTTATATCTCCAACAAATAAGAAGGCTAAGACCCGAGGGGAATACTTGAGGATCCTCCCACAGGGTTGATATTCATGGCTGGTTGTGTGACAGTTACGCCATGGAAGCACATAGAAAGGCATTCACATCTGTTGTGAATGTCAAGATTATACTTAGCTTTTGAAATTGGGGGTGGGATGCTCCCATTTGGCCAACAGATAGGGAGAGCCAGGGGTAACTGCTTGCAGATTTCATCAAGGATCTGTGGTAGGAGGGGATTTTATCTGGGGTGGACATTTAAAGGTTCACACTTGGATAGGGCTTGGGTGATTCTAACTTAGGGTGGATATTTGAGGGTGCATCTGGCTGGGAACAGGGGCTTAGGCTTGTGGGGTTTCCTGGGGCCTCTCGTTGACGTTTCCTCTTAGGGTGGGAATGGGGCAGGTAACGGAAAGCCTCACATTTGACATGATTCTCCTTGAGGTGAACACCTGCATACCTGGGTCACTGTATGAGGATATAGTTTTGCTTCCTGTAACAGAGTTACCCAAATTAACCATGCCTAAAACAAGATGGAAGTTTCTTTCCATCTAATGGAAAGTCCGGGCAGGTGGGATGGTTCAGTAGTCATCTAGTCTTCTATCATTTTTTATTTTTTAATTTTTAAAAATTTTTGGCTGCTTTGGGTCTTCATTGCTGCGTGCGGGCTTTTTCTCTAGTTGCGGAGAGCAGGGGCTACTCTTCATTACGGCGCGCAGGCTTCTCATTGTGGCGGCTTCTCTTGTTGTGGAGCATGGACTCTAGGCGCGTGGGCTTCAGTAGTTGTGGCACTCGGGCTCAGTAGTTGTGGCTTGCGGGCTCTAGAACACAGGCTCAGTAGTTGTGGCACACGGGCTTAGTTGCTCTGTGGCATGTGGGATCTTCCCGGACCAGGGCTCGAACCCATGTCCCCTGAATTGGCAGGCAGATTCTTAACCACTGTGCCACCAGGGAAGCCCTAGTCTTCTATCTTATTGCTCTACCCTCCTTAGCATTCAGCTTCCACCTCATGGCCCAAGATGGCTGCTCAAGCTCCAGCCATCACATTTGCATTTGAGCCAGTGGAAGAGGGAAAGGGGAAAGGAACATTGTTCACACCACTTTAACTGAGCCAAACATGGTCACGCAGCTACTCAGAACCTCAGGGAAGACGAAACAGTACAATCTATTCCCAGTAGCCATGTGCTAAGCTAGAATCCTGTTCTAAGGAGGGGAGATAGGGTAATGATGGGCAGCAAGCATGTATGCCAAACTCAAAATTTACATGGCTATGACTGCGGTACAAAGTGTGGGCATCACACCTAGGCAGGTGGGGGAGGTGGGTGGGGCTCCCAAGCTATCAGTGGGGTTGACCCTGATGTAGGCCTTTATGAGCTTCACAGCAGGGGTGGACATTTGCAGGGCTTACCTCTGCTCAGCTGCACGCTTACACCTGCCCTTCACCCCCATGTGCTTGCAGACAGCCTTGGTGCAGGAAGTGCACCAGAACTTCTCAGCCTGGTGTTCCCAGGTGGTTCGTCTGTACCCGGGACAGCGGCACCTGGAGCTGGAGTGGACGGTGGGGCCAATACCTGTGGGGTGAGTGGTGGAGGCTGGGAGTGGGGGCTGAGTGAAGGGCAGAGTGGAGTTAAAGTGAGGCTCACCACCTTGCCATCCCATTGGGTATAGTGATGGCTGGGGGAAGGAGGTCATCAGTCGCTTTGACACTGTGCTGGAGACAGACGGACTCTTCTACACTGACAGCAATGGCCGGGAGATCCTGGAGAGGAGGTGGGGTGATTGGGGGCACTGAGGGGTGGTCTGTGGTCTTTTGGGGCCCAGGGCCAGTGGGGGCACCTGCTGATCCTAATGAGTGTGGGAGGGAGAGGGTGAAGGGGGAGTGAGGAGTGGGTGAGCGGGGAAGGGGAGCCAGACCCCGGGCCTGATCAAATCCCACCCCACCCCAGGCGGGATTATCGACTCACCTGGAAGCTGAACCAGACTGAGCCAGTGGCGGGAAACTACTATCCAGTTAACAGTCGCATTTACATCACGGTACCCATCCCCCATCCTGCTCCCCACATCTTCCTGACACCCCTTTACAGAGCAGGGGTTATCTCTCATTCTTAACATCTCCCAACTGTTCTCAGCAGTCTCCACCATCCTTGTGGGGCCTGCCTGGGGGCCAGGGCTGGCCGGCAGTGCAGCCCCTCACTCACCCCTTGCCCCCCAGGATGGGAACATGCAGCTGACTGTGTTGACTGACCGCTCCCAGGGGGGCAGTAGCCTGAGTGACGGCTCCTTAGAGCTCATGGTGAGTGGTCCGAGCCCCATCTAAGTCAGGGTCCTCCTACCAGTTCCCTCCCTGGCCCCCTGCAGGACCTTGAAGCCAGTTTCTGTTGCTAGGTGCACCCCTCCGTTTGTGGTCCCCGCTAAGCGGAGCCCTCCATTCCTATGTGAGACATTTACTCCGTGCTTTTATCCAACCCTTACCCAAGCCTCCCCTCCAGGCCCTGATTTGCCCTATCCACGCCCCCATTAGATCCTTACCTCCCGCTGTCCTAGTACCTTGTTAGGTCGGATCCCCACTTCTACTGGGGACCTCCTACCAGACATTCGTCCTCATCCGTTCCACTCCAATCTTCAATTTTTCTTGAAATTCCCACTTGCTTTTGCCCAATTTCTGGCCCAGAAATTGGCTAGAAGGACCCTCACCCTCTCCTGGCCACTCTCCCCGCAGGTGCACAGAAGGCTGCTGAGAGACGATGCACGCGGCGTAGGGGAGCCGTTGCTGGAGGAGGGGTCGGGGCTTTGGGTGCGAGGGCGCCACCTCGTGCTGCTGGACAAGGCCCGGACCGCGGCCGCCGGGCACCGGTTACAGGCGGAGAAGGAGGTCCTGGCCCCGCAGGTGGTGCTGGCCCGAGGTGGCGGCGCCCCCTACCGCCTCGAGGTCGCCCCTCGCACGCAGGTGAGGGGCGGTGGGGCCGGCAGAAAGAGGACACGAAGGAAGCCTGCGGGGGAGGGGCGGGGTTGAGGGCGGATTTACCTAGGCTTAACTGGGACCCACCTCGCCTGCCCCTACCCGTCCTGGGGAGGACGTATGCTAGTCCAGTCCCCTTAGCTCAGCCCCGTCACCCCGGCAGCCTCGGCCCGGCCCTCTCGTCTATTCACCTCCTCCAGCCGGGTCTCTCCACTCTTCCTCCCCGTCCTAACTCAGTCTCAGACCAAATCCTTTGTGCCCCCAACCTGACACCGCCCCGTTCCCTCATTGGCTCTGTCCTGGGTGAGCCCCGCCACTCACCGGTAAGCCCCGCCCCCTCACCGCGGCCAAGGCCAGTCCCTCCACGCCGGGTCTCCGCCTCCTGACCGCCATTCAGTCCCGCCCCTCGTGGCTCAGCCCCGCGCCACTCTCCCGCAGTTTTCGGGGCTACGCCGAGAGCTGCCGCCTTCCGTGCATCTACTAACATTAGCCCGCTGGGGACCGGAGACGCTGCTGCTGCGCTTAGAGCACCAGTTCGCCGTAGGGGAGGACTCGGGCAGCAACCTGAGCTCGCCGGTGACCTTGGACTTGACGGTGAGGAGGGCAGAGGTGGGAAGGAGACAGGAGAGAGGCGGGAGGGGAAACCCCAGCTTTGTCCCAACACAGCCCGGCCCATCCACTGCCCGCAGGACCTGTTCTCCGCCTTCACCATCACCGACCTGCGCGAGACCACGCTGGCGGCCAACCAGCTCCGGGCCCACGCCTTCAGGCTCCAGTGGACACCAAACACGGGTGGGGGCCTGCCTGGAGCTGGGGGCCGGGTGGGAGGTGTGGGAATGTTGACCAGGTCCAGGTATAGAGCTCGAGGGCCTGAGTCGGTCGGTGTTCAGATCTAGGTTAGGGGTTTAAGGGACTGAGGTGGGTCCAGCAAATTAGTGGTAGTTCTTGAGGGTTTGAGAATGGAGTGCAGTCCCAAGAACAAGATTTGAGAATCTCCGTCGGTGTCTAGTTCCAGAGGCAGGCGTTGGCTTGACGGTCCTTGGGGTGGGGCTTGTGGGTGTGAGGATGGTGACCAGGCACTGGGGAGGGATTTGGGGATCTGGGGGTGGTATCTAGGCCCTGGGAAGCAGTTGAAGGGTCTGTGAGTGAGGCCCTGGGGACGGATTTAAGGTGGTATGTCTGCGTTCAGGATAGGGAGCACAGGGGTGGTGTGGGGTGGCATATAGGTGTTAAGGCAAAGGAAGTCTACGTCCCTCACTCCTTCTCCCCTCCACCTCCCCAGGCCCCACACCCCATCCTTCTCCTTCCCGGCTGCTCTCCACCACCATCACGCTACAGCCCATGGAAATCCGCACCTTCTTGGCCTCAGTCCAATGGGAAGAGGACAGCTAGACCTGGTGGAGGCAAGATTCCCCCAGAGCCTGAGCCGGGTCCTCCAGGGGCAGGGCAAACTCTCCCCCTTCTCTTGCTGCTGCTGCTACCACCAAGGAAAGCCATTAAAATGCCACTACCAAGAAAAGACTCAGGTCAAGGTGTAACTGAGCGTGGGTTTTTTTTTTTTTTTTTTTTGAAGGCAGTGGAATTTATGACCCAGAAAGGTCAGCAAACCTTAGCTGACCCTTGACCCAAGGCCTTGCAGGAAGACCACTTGCTGGTTTGAATCCTCTCACCAGAGTCTACACGATTCACACCCCACCTCACCTACCACTCTGTCCGCCACTCCTGCTTCACTCCTCCGTCCACTAGGGCTGTGACACAGCTGTATTTTTGTTTTGTTTTGTTTTTTGCCGTGCCCTGCGGCTTGTGAGATCTTAGTTCCCAGACCAGGGATTGAACCCGGGGCCATGGTAGTGAAAGCGCCGGGTCCTAACCACTGGACCGCCAGGGAAGTCCCTGACACAGCTGTTTTGAGAAGCCACTAAGGGCAGGCTTGTGCTGGTTTGTCCTGGGTCCTGGAAGCCAGACATACCCCAGGGCCTCCCATACTCTACTTTGGGGCCCTGAAGGTGGGGAATCTGGGACGTCTTGGGGTGGAGAAAGACTTAGAGGCAGGTCCCAAAGTGGGGCCTTGGACAGGTGGGCTGGAGCTTTGGGCCTCCCAGGAGACAGGTAGAGAGCCTGGTATACCCTGGTTCTGGTGTGTTCTGGAGTCTGTTACAGAGAAAGGAGGCCTTGGGATGAAACCTGAGGTTTAGAGTTGAAAGGAAGTAACTTGCCCTCCAGTTGATACAGTCTTGTGTGGTCCCCTTGAAGGCGTCTGGAGGCTGGGAGGGCATGTCGAGCCCACCTGTAGGCCATGTAGAGAACAGTGTTCGGATGCTCGGGCCCCTGATTCTCAGATGTGCCTTCAGAAAATATTTCTACATCCCCCTTGGTGGGGGAACAGGCATGAGCCTGGGCTGGCTTGGAACCCCCGGGCAGAACACACATGGGGTCTAGGTGGCAGATGTGCCTCTTGAAAAGTTTTCTAAGTCTCCCCCCTAGAGAGATAGACCAGAGAGGCCCAAGGAGGGCACCCCAGTCTATTTGCCATCCTGCATGGGGTCCAATCACCCATGCTGTGTGGGTTACAGGATCTTAGTTCTCCGGACCAGGGACTGAACCCGGGGCCATGGCAGTGAAAGTGCCAAGTCCTAACTACTGCACCACCAGGGAACTCCCATCCCCAGACTTTTAAAAATTTTATTCCAGAAGGGGAAGGCAGCAGAGCTGACTAGGACAGTCTGGGGCATGTGCCCCAGGGCTGCCTGCTGTCCTGCATCGGGTCCTGTCGTAGGAAGTGCCCACCAAAACTGCTTGTAAATATTCCTCTGGTGGCAGGGATCAGGCTGGGCCAGGCAGTGTGCCCCAGGAGTGGCATCTCGTGTCCGGTCATCCATGTGCCTTCTGAAGATGTATCCAAATCCAGGGCATTATCCCAGGAGACCCATGGAGGTTGCCCTGGGTCCTCCCTCAGTTGTGCATGGAGCCTAATCACCGATGCATCCTGTAAACCTCTCTAAGGTGTCCTTGGTAGTGGGCACAGGCACAGCCTAGCCAGAAAGACTCAGGGTGGGTGCCTGAGCCAGCCTGTGGTTCTGCACAGGTCCTGGTATCGGACCCATGGCACCTGGTGGTGCCTCCTGAAAACACACCCACATCCCCGTTCAAAGAGGCAATGACCTGGGCTGGACCTACTGGCCCATTGCGTGTGCCACGGGCTCAGGTGCTATCACTCTTTGGTCATGGTCATTGAGAGCCCCTCCTGAAAAGTTCATGTGACCTTTTGTGGAGGGGAGGACTGGTCTGGGCCAGACATGGAGGCCCGAGGGCACGGCAACCCACTTACTATCCATTGTGGGTCCCTGTTGGCAGAAACATGCCCCTAATACATTTCTGAGTCCTGATCCAGTGTGGACAGGCTCCGGGATAGTCAGGGAGTTCTGTGTGGAGACCTTAGCATGCCAGTGGTCTTGTGTGGCATGACTGAAAACATGTCTAGTCCCCTCTGGTGGTATAGACAGGGCTGGATGGACCAGTGTGTCCTGGGGAGTGTGACCGTGGCCTGGCTGTCATCCTCTTGTGCCCTGATCATTGCATTCTTCTGTCCTGAGCAGGGGCACAGGTCTAGGCTGGCAGAGAGGCTGGGTCAGGGTACACTGGCCCATAGTGGTCCTGCTTGGGTGCCAACTTTTAAGATCACCTTCTGAAAAGATCTCTGCGTCCTCCTCACTAGGCTAGGGCCAACCCAGGCTGGGTGGGAATGCCCATGGCCTGTCTGGGGCCTGGATTGAAGATGTGCCTGGGCCAACCAGGGAGGGTGTCCCAGGTGCACCCAATGACCCACTTAGGGCCTGGTCACTGGAGACAATCCCTAAAAACGTAAGTTCCCTTTAGAATACTGGACCAGCTGTGCCAGCCATGGAGGCTGAGGGGGGCGGCTAGAGGCCTGCTATATGGTCCTGCTTAAGGGTCCCATTTTCAGAGGTTCCCCCTTTGTTGGTGGGAACTAGTTGGAGCCAGGAAGTCTGCCAGCGGGGCAGGTACCCAGACATGACTGTGGTCATGTGTTGGCATCGTGCCTCTCAAAAGAGTTTCCAAGTCCCCCTCTGGATGAGGGCCACTGGTCTGGGCTTAGAGGGCTCCCCACTTCTACCTGCAGACACCTGTGTGGTCCAGTTGGTGGATGCGCTTCTCCCCTGCTTCATTTTTCTAAATCTCTCTTTGGAGGAGACAACTGGTCCTAGCCATCCAGGGAGGCCCCAGGGAGGATGTTCTGGGCCTAGCCATAGTCACAGGTGGGCTCTATTCATCACATATGCTTCTGGAAAATGTTTCCAACTCCTCTGCAGAGAGGCAGTGACCAGGAGGGTAAAGGACCACTTCCGAGGTTGTCCAGGGCTTGGGGGAAGTCCCACATGGGGATGGGTCACCAGATGTGCTGACCCCAAATATATATATATATATATATTTTTTTTTTTGCGGTAGGCGGGCCTCTCACTGTTGTGGCCCCTCCCGTTGCGGAGCACAGGCTCCGGACGCGCAGGCTCAGCGGCCATGGCTCACGGGCCCAGCCGCTCCGTGGCATGTGGGATCTTCCCGGACCGGGGCACGAACCCGTGTCCCCTGCATCGGCAGGCGGACTGTCAACCACTGCGCCACCAGGGGAGCCCCCCCCCAAATATTTTTAAGCCCTCTTGGGACGGGGAGACTGAACTGAGATGGCCCTGGAGGCGCGTGGAGAAGGCTGAGTCACAGCCCCCAGCCCCGTCACAGTCCCCAGTCCCGCCACAGTCCCAAGTGGGGCCGGGTCATTGGGGGTGCCTCCTAAAAAATGGCTAAGTCCCCCTTTGGAGGCTGAGATCAGCCCCGGTCGTCCAGGGAGTTCCGTGGACGGTGTCCCGGGCCCACCAGGCCAACCCCGGATGCTGAGCTGAGGTACACTGTTTGAGTGAGACCCAGGAGAGGTGGTGTCTAGGGGTCCAGATCCGTCCAGGTCGCGCTGGTTGTCGGGCGCCACCTGGTGGCCTTTTTTTTAAAAAAAAAATATAGTCCCCGGAGCTCCGCTGAAGTGGGATCCGACTGCCGAGCCCAAGGGCGAGTTCCATAAGGCCGGCAGCGCCGTCTTCTGGGATGCGACACCCTCTGCCTCCGAACACGGGCTCCTCTGAGGTTGTCTCTGCTGTATAAAGGAGAGGGGCATCTGGGAACTGCATGGCTGGCGCATGGAAGTCCCCTCCACCAGCGAGGACTGACGAGGTGTTGCAGGTGACCGGGGTAGGGAGCCCCGGACTCGGCTGCATTCCCACCTCGTGCCCGCTTGTCTGGAGTGCCTCCTGAGAATTTTTCTAGGTCCCCCTCTTGGGGCCAGGATCGCGCGGTGTACTGTTGCATGATGTGCGTCCAGAAAATTTTCCCTTCTGAAGAGGGGACAGGGAGGCCGAGAGAGGGCACCCAATGTCCAACTGCAGTTACACTGGGGGCCTGTTCTTGGACACTCCCCCCGTCCCCGAACCTTTGCAAGCCCCCCTCCAGTGGCAGGGACCATCCCAGGCCAACCAGTGGGGTGCAGGGGTAGGTACCATGGACAGGGTCCCCAGGAGATGCTTGGTCATCTGAAGTTGCTGGAATCGGTTCCAATTCTGCCTGGGGTGAGGGTGTGGTACTGGCCCTGGCAGGTGAAGGAGGTTCCAGTTAGATGCCGTCGGGGCTTCATTCCCATGTGGGCCTTCCAAAAAGTTTCTTTTTTTTTTTTCTTTTTTATTGGGGTATAGTTGCTTTACAATGTTGTGTTAGTTTCTGCTGTACAACGAAGTGAATCAGCTATATGTATACATGTATCCCCTCTGTTTTGGACTTCCTTCCCATTTAGGTCACCACAGAGCATTAAGTAGAGTCCCCTGTGCTACACAGCAGGTTCTCATTAGTTATCTATTTTATGCATATTAGTGTATATATGTCAATCCCAATCTCCAGAAAGTTTCTGTCTTCCTCAGATGGCTGAATCCTTAGGGGGCTGCAAGGGAGGCCTGAGGAGGTTGCTCTTGGAGTCAGCTGTCCTCAGCGGGACCCAGTCACCACCTGTACCTCCTGAAAATGTTTCCTGAGGGGAGGAAGGCCCCAGGTCAGGTCCCTATACCAGGAGACTACAGTCACATGTGGGTCCTGTTCGCTGAATCCACCACCTGAAACATTTTCTAAGTCTCTCTGTAGTCACCAGTGAGCCAGCCAGAGAGGCCCTCCAGCTGCTGTGGAAGGATGCCTGGGTCCTGTCCACAGCCCAGATCAGGCCTGGTACTTGGAGGTGTCCCCCAAAACATTTCTAAGTTCCCGCACCCAGGCTGTGACCAGCCCTGGCTGGACCTGGAGTCTGGAGAGAGCATCCCTGTCTTGATCGTGGGCTCACATAGCCCCAGTTGTCATATTCGTCCCTTGAAAATGTTTCCAAGTTCCCCTCAAGAAGGGGTCACCAGTGTGGGCTGGTGAGGGACACCTGAAGAGCATGCCTGGGCCTGGCTGTAGTCACATATGGGGCCTTGACAAACACGCCTTACCAAATTTTTATTTTACTTTATTAATTTTTATTGGAGTATAGTTGATTTAAAATGTGTTAATTTCAGGTGTGCGGGCTTCTCATTGTGGTGTCTTCTCTTGTTGCAGACCACAGGCTCTAGGTGCATGGGCTTCAGTAGTTGTGGCATGAAGGCTCAGTAGTTGTGGCTCACGGGCTTAGTTGTTCCACAGCATGTGGGATCTTCCCAGACCAGGGATGGAACCCATGTCCCCTGCATTGGCAGGCAGATTCTTAACCACTGTGCCACCAGTCCCTGGTTTGCTAATTTTTTGAGGATTTTTGAATCAATATTCATCAGAGATATTGGTCTGTAGTTTTCTTTTCTTGTGGTGTCTTTATCTGACTTTGGAATCTGGGCAATGCTGGCCTCAGTGAATAAGTTAGGAAGTATTCTCTCCTTTTAAATTTTTTTTGAAGAATTTGAGAAGTATTGGTGTTAATTCTTCTTTAAATGTTTGCTAGAATTTACCAGTCAAACTATCTGGTCCTGGTCTTTTCTATGTTGGGAGATTTTTGATTAATGATTTGTTCTCCTTACTAGTTGTAAGTCTATTCGGTTTTTCTGTTTCTTCATGATTCAGTTTTGGTGTATAGTGTACTTCTAGGAATTTGTCCGTTTCATCTAAATTACCCAATTTACTTGTGTAAAATTATTCATTATATTCTCTTGTAATCCTTTTAATGTAAGATCAGTAGTAACATACACTCTTCCATTTTTTAATTTTAGTAGTCTGCATCTTCTCTCAATCTAGCTAAATGTTTGTCAGTTTTGTTGATCTTTTCAAAGAACCAAACTTGGTGTCATTGATTTTCTCCATCGTTTTTCTTTTCTCTGTTAAAAAAAACCCTCTTTGTCTAGTAAGTCTGATGTCTTGACTTCTTCAGGAACAGTTTCTGTCAGTTTATTTTGTTCCTTGAGTGGGCCATGTTTTTCGGTTTCTTTGCATGTCCTCTTTTTGTTGTTGTTGTTAAAAATTGGGGATTTAACTATTTTATTTTTTTATTTTTGAAAATTTATTTATTTATTTATTTTTGGCTGCGTTGGGTCTTTGTTGTTGCACGCGGGCTTTCTCTAGTTGTGGCGAGCGGGGGCTACTCTTCATTGCAGTGCGCGGGCTTCTCATTGTGGTGGCTTCTCTTGTTGCAGAGCACAGGCTCTAGGTGCTCAGGTTTCAGTAGTTGTGGCATGGGGGCTCAGTAGTTGTGACTCGCGGGCTTAGTTGCTCTGCGGCATGTAGGATCTCCTGGACCAGAGCTCGAACCCGTGTCCCCTGCATTGACAGGCAGGTTGTTAACCACTGAGCCACCAGGGAAGTGCCGATGTGACTGTTTTAATGTGATAACTCTGGAAGTTAAATTCTTTCCCTTACCTAGGGTTTGTAGTTTGTTTTTTTTTTAACTGTAGAAGTCTGCAGTAGCCTGTTTTGAGACTTTTCCAAACTATTGTTGCAAACACCATTCCTTGTCTGTGATTACTGAAGTCTGTGTTTCTTTAGCTTGTGTTTAATGTTTTGACAGTGTTTCTTTTTTAAAATTAAAAAAAATTTTGAATTTATTTTAAATTTTTATTTTTTAAAATTGAAGTATAGTTGATTTACAATGTTGTGTTAGTTTCAAGTGTACAGAAAAGGGATTCAGATATACATATATATATATATTCTTTTTCAGATTCTTTTTTGTTATAGGTCATTACAAGATATTGAATATAGTTCCCTGTGCTATACAGTAGGTCCTTGTTGTTTATCTATTTTGTATATAGTAGTGTGTATATGTCAATCCCAAACTCCTAGTTTATCCCTTCTCCTGCTTTCCCCTTTGGTACCCATAAGTTTGTTTTCTATATCAGTGAGCCTACTTCTGTTTTGCAAATAAGTTCATTTGTACTTTTTTTTTGTTTTTTTTAGATTCCACATGTAAGTGATAGCATATGGTATTTGTCTTTCTCTGTCTGACTTACCTCCCTTAGTATGATCATTTGACAGTGTTTCATGACTGTCAGGAGCACTGCTGGTCTTTGCAGTTTGGATCTGCTCTGGGCCACTCGTTCAACACTTAGCTGGACTTGCTCTGAACCTGGGGTGAGAACTTTGAGGTCTTAGCTTTTTTCAGAGTGTGCATCTTGTTTGGGTGTGCACATGGCCTTCTAAATTCCCCTGTACATCGCTGCTTTTTTTTTAAATTAATTTTTTATTGGCATATGGTTGATTTACTTTATTTATTTATTATTTTTTGCCACACCGCACAGCAGGTGGGATCTTAGTTCCCTGACCAGGGATCGAACCCACCATGACCCCTGCAGTAGAGGTGTGGAGTCTCAACCACTGGACTGCCAGCGAAGTCCCGGAGCATAGTTGATTTATAATATGTCAGTTTCTGCTGTACAACAAAGTGAATCAGTTATACATATACATATATCCACTCTTATTTATTTATTTATTAGATGTTGGGGGTAGGAGTTTATTTATTTATTTACTTTTGCTGTGTTGGGTCTTCGTTTCTGTGCGAGGGCTTTCTTTAGTTGTGGCAAGCGGGGGCCACTCTTCATCGTGGTGCGTGGGCCTCTCACTATCGCGACCTCTCTTGTTGCAGAGCACAGGCTCCAGATGCGCAGGCTCAGTAGTTGTGGCTCACGGGCCTAGTTGCTCCACGGCATGTGGGATCCTCCCAGACCAGGGCTCGAACCAGTGTCCCCTGCATTAGCAGGCAGATTCTCAACATTGCGCCACCAGGGAAGCCCAATATCCACTCTGTTTTAGATTCTTTTCCCTTATAGGTCGTTACAGAGTATTGAGTAGAGTTCCCTGTGCTATACAGGAGGTTCTTATTAGTTATCTATTTTATATGTAGTAGTGTGTAGATGTCAGTCCCAGTCTCCCAATTTATCCCTACCACCCCGCCCACAGCTGCTTTCATTTACTTTTTTATAAATTTATTTATTTATTTGTTTTTATTTTTTGTCTGTGTTGGGTCTTCGTTGCGTTGAACGGGCTTCTCATTGTGGTGGCTTCTCTTGTTGCAGAGCACGGGCTCTAGGTGCGCGGGCTTCAGTAGTTGTGGCTCGCGGGCTCTAGAGCGCAGGCTCAGTAGTTGTGGTGCAAGGGGCTTAGTTGCTCCGCAGGATGTGGGATCTTCCTGGACCAGGGCTTGAACCTGTGTTCCCCACCTTAGCAGGTGGATTCTTAACCACTGTGCCACGAGGGAAGCCCCACAGCTGCTTTTAGATGTCCTAATTTCCTGAAGAGTTTCACTCCATCTTCTCAGGCCTCAGATGGTATGTCGTATGTCTCTACCCACATTCTCTTGCCCCAGTCATCTGCAGGTCTGTGGTCACCTTTATAAGCCATTCAGGCTGCTTTTCCCACTGGGGTTCCTAGTTAGGTGAAACAGAGACAAGTGCCTGTGTCAGTCCTTCAGGGGTCCTCCAGACAGGTTAGAACAGAGATGCATAATAATTTGCAGTTAAGGTCTGCTCTGCTCCTTTGGGTTCCAGGGAGGGAACTGGGAACCAGGCTGCCATTGCTTCCATACTACGGGCACCACCATGCCAGGGAGAGGGTCAGGAAAAGATGAATAAAAGAGGCATAAAATGTTCCTACTATTTGAAGATGGCCTCTTCTTTCTTTCTTTCTTTTCTTTTTTATTTATTTTTTTAACACATATATACATTCTTTTTTTAAAAAATATTCTTTTCCATTATGGTTTATCCCAGGAGATTGGATATAGTTCGCTGTGCTATACAGTAGGACCTTGTTGTTTATTCATTCTATATGTAATAGTTTGCATCTACTCACCCCAAACTCCCACTCCATCCTTCCCCCACCCCTCTCCCCCTCAGCAAACCACAAGTCTGTTCTCTATGTCTGTGAGTCTGTTTCTGTTTTGTAGATAGGTTCATTTGTGAAGATGTTTTTTTCTTGATTGGGCATTCACTTGGTTGCTGTAAACCTTTGATTGTTTTCCAGAGCTTTGCAAAGTTGACTCAGACAGTTCCTGCTCCCCCTGCCAATATTTCTGTGGGGGAACAAGAACTTGGAGCTTTCTAGCCCACCTTTTTGCTGACATCATTCTGTGCATAATATTTTGTTACTTTCTTTGTCCTGTGTCTTATTCATGGAGACAGACAACACATTGATCTCAAGCAGGAGGAAGAAGACACTTAGACCTCCTCTTTCATGCCTCTACACCAAAACCCTAGGGTGCTTTGGTTACTTTTGAGTACAATTAGTTTATAGACTATAGCAAAGGTCAGCATCCCATGTGACCCACATCCCAAATCTAGCCCTCCACCAGTATTTGTATGTCAAATTTAATTGGAACACATATATTTGTTTACAGGTGTGTTTACATTATATTTATAGTTGCCTATTAGGGGAACAAAGGCAAAATTGAGTAGTTGTGCCAGAGACCATATAGACCGCCAAGATGAGAAAATTTACTCTCTGGCTCTTTTGCAGAAAAATTTTGCCAACTTCTGACTTAGAACACCTGGCACAGAGGAGATGCTCCTAAATTAGAGCTGCATTAAGAGCATGATCTCTGAGGGACTTGCCTGGCCGTCCAGTGGTTAAGACTCTGGGCTTCCACTGCAGGGGGCATGGGTTTGATCCCCGGTCAGGGAACCAGGATTCCGCAAGCTGCATGGCCAAAAAAAAAAAAAAAAAAAAAAAGCACGATCTCTGAGCCAAATGATCAAATGGTATGGGTTTGAATTCAGTCTTTTGTCATTTACTAGCTTTTGTGACCTCTGGAAGTTTCCTGAAATTTATTGCCTCACTTCTTTTTTATAAAGATGTGAAAAAAAATCTACTTTATAGAATTTGCTGAGGGTTTACTGAACTAATCTATGTGTACTGAGTTCACTTCCATAAAACATTGGAAATGGTATCTCATAGACAGTAATCACGCTCTGCAAAGTGGTAGCTGAACAGATAGTCCAGATAGGCCTTGGTGTGTCTAGCTGCTGGCCTGGCACTCACAGCAAGGCTATGTTGTTCTACTGTTGAACATAAATTATTATTATTTTGGCCATGCCACACAGCTTGCAGGATCTTAGTTCCCTGTCCAGGGATTGAACCCGCGCCGTTGGCAGTGAAAGCATGGAGTCCTAACCACTGGATCACCAGGGAATTCCTGAACATAAACTATTTTACAGACAATCAGCATCACACAGGTTTACTTGCTGACTGTGATGGAACAAGACTAATACGAGGCCACTATATGTCTGTACCTGGATTATATAAGAAAATTATCCAAACCACAAAAATGAACAAATCTCTCAGTATTCTGCCACAGATGACTGACGGTTGCTTCTTGATCTCTTTTTAGCCCCATTCCATTCTTTCTGCTTTCTGGATAAGAATGATTCCAGAAATGATTCCAATCATAGAATTATATTTATTTCCTGATACTATTAATCCAAAGCTCTGATTCCTGAACTTCCCCCCCAAACATCCAGTGCAAGCTTCAAATCATACAATAAGTCACCCTATACTGAGATGCACCATGGTTCCTCATGGCATGTGGTTTCCATCGTTACAATGAATCAGTAACTCAACTGTGTTCCACTACAACTGTGTGCCTAGTGATCTTTGGCTGCAGGGTATCAATGAAAGCAAGATACAAGTTTTTACTAATATGAGTGGATACTAAGTCATTTTAATGGGAAAAGATGTTAACTATACAGGAATTCAAGAATTTAACCGTAAAAAATTGCCTTGGATCCTAGAAGGAATCACATAATTCAAATCACAAAAAAGAAGTTTGAAAAAATCGAAGTAATCAGAAGAAAAACTGTAAAAATATCTCAAAGTAAATAAATACAAACATAGAACATCAAAGTTTATGGAATACACACAAAAAAGTTTTAGGGTCAAATTTATAGTTTTAAATACATTAGAAAAGAAGATCTAAAATCACTAAGTTCCAACTTCAGGAAGCTAGAAAAGGAAAAGCATATCAAATCAAAGGAAAAAAATAAATATTAAGAAAAAGCAGAAATAAATGAACTAGAAAGCCAGAAAACCAATAGAGAAAAATTAATAAAACCAAAAGTTGGTTCTCTGACAAATCAGGAAAATGGATAAAATCAAAGCAGGGCCAACCAAGAAAAACAGAATACACAAATTACCAAAAAAGGAAAAAAAAAAAAAGCCATCACTACACACATACCTGAGATTTTAAAAGCTATAAGGGAATCATATGAACTACATTATGCCAACATATTGAATAATTTATTTGAAATGGACAATTCCTAGCAATACACACACCTAGACTCAAGTAGAAATAGTGACAGAAAAGCTGAATAGGCCTATATCAAGTAAAGAAATTGAATTTGTAGTTCAAAATCTTCCCACAAAGAAAAGCCATGGACCAGATAGCTTCACTCTTGGAATTCTAACATACATTCAAAGAAGAAATAATACCAAAACAACACCAATAAACGAGGAGGAACTGCATCATAAATTATTTTATCAAAGCTAGACAAAGACATCACAAGGAAAAAAAATGGTAGGAATCCTTTCACATTGTATACTTGTGTCAAATTACCATGATGTACAGTTGACCCTTGAACAACACAGTGGTTAGGGGCTCCAACCCCCAATGCAGTAAAAAATCCACATACTGCTATCTCTGCCTCAAAAACAAAGGAATTGATAAATGACTCACCCAAGGACAGGAAGCTGAAACAGGATAGAATTGGACAGAAGCAGGACTCAAAACCTAATTCTTTTGATTCCACACATTCTGATCTCTAATTGAACACAAACTTTTCCCCACGCTTAGTTAAAGATCTGTAAAATGAAAATACAGGTACTATATTTATTGAAAAAAATCTGTAAGTGGACCCACGCAGTTCAAACATGTGTTGTTCAAGGGTCAACTGTACATTTTAAATATTTTACAATTTTATTTGTCAACTATACTTCAATAAAGCTGAAAAAAACCCCCAACAACAGCACTGGAACAGTATTGGGTTTGGGTAGACTGTGAGAAAACAAAAAAACAACCACCAGGTGAATGACACTCACAAATATAAAAACTTTTAACAAAATATTTGGAAATGAAATACAGCAATACACAAAAGATTTGTACATATAATGAAGCATAGTATTAAAAAATGCAAGGGTGGACTTTACATCTGAAAATCAGTGTAAGGCACAATATTAAAAAGCTTAAGAAAAAGCATGGGATAATCTCTCCATATGCAGAAAAAACGTGAGAAAAAACCAACATGCATTCATGACAAAAATTCTCATCAAATTATATATAGAAGGAAACCTCAATCTGATGAAACATATGGAAAACCTACAGGTAACATTTTACCTAGTGGTGTAAGACTGAATGTATTCCCCCTCAAACTGGAAATAGAGCACATGTCCCTTTTCACCACTTCTATTAGAAATTTGTCCTCGAATACCTACTTAATTCAGGACAAGAAAGAAAAAGGCATAAAGATTAGAAAGAAAAAAGTAAAACTATATTTATTTGCAGATGACATGATCTTGTTTGTAGAAATTCCTATTGAATCAAAAAGGAAAAAAGACTACTAGAAACTAATAGCAAGGTCATAGGATGCAAAATCAATATACAATAATCCATTGCATTGCTATATATTAACAATGAAAAATCCAAAACTGAAATTAAGAAAATTCCATTCACCATAGCATCAAAAGAAAAAATGCTATTCCAGAAATGGCAGCATGAGGAGCTCAATGGACGCTCTTTCTAGAAAAATGAGTATAAGTGGTATAAATTATTTTTAAAAACCCGGTTATTTAAAGTCTCTAGGAGTGTCATAATGGTATACTACAAATGAAGAAACATTGATTCAATAAAATCTACTAAGTGAGAGGCTAGGGCATCTGGACCACAACTTGCTCTCTGCCCCTCCCAGTTCAGTGTGATAGAAACTCCACTCCAGGCAGGGGCAGCCAAAAACACAAGTCTTCTTCTACCCTCTGCTCAGTGGAGGACTGTGGTATCTCTCTGGGAGGGGCAGTCCAACAGCATTTCTTATCCCTTCCAGCAACATGTTGCAGAGGCTCCTTCCGGGTGAGTGAAGCAAGAAATTCAGAGGCTCATCTTTTCCACCTGGCTGCCATTGATAGAGACTGTACCTCAGGCATGCCATGTTGAGAATACAACCCCAATTGCCCTTGCCCTAGCTTGTTCATAGGGTGGAGGTTCTATGCTATGAGAGGCAAGCTAGGAAGATGAGAGGCTGCCAACCACACCGATGTCCTGCTCATAAAGCAAAGCGTAACTCAGAGAGATGCAGGTCAATGTCCTCACCCACAATTCCAGAGCTGTGGCTCAAAGATTTTGCTCATAGGCAGAGGCAATTCCTAAGAAGAGATAGCTCCAAACTCTAAGGTAGCTAACTTTATTTGAAACATATGTGAAAGTTCAAGACTAAGGGTAGTCTCAAAAACAATGGAGATTTTGGTTGTAAGCAATGAAGAGGAGGCTAGTAGCTTAATGAGAACAATAAAGGAAACAGGTCAGCTAGTTTACCAGAGAACTAGGGAAAGAGATAAGGAAAGCCCTCGTGGGATCAAAACAAACCTCAAACGCTTGCCCCAAAACTACCTCTACAAAGGGGCAGGAATTAAACTGGATCAGACTCTGGAGCATGAGACTTCTGTGTGTGTGCTTTTTCTCAATTACAATTACCCTGTATACATTGCTGTTTGTTTTTTTTTTTAAATTTTTATTGGAGTATAGTTGATTTAAAGTGTTGTGTTAGTTTTAGGTGTACAGCAAAGTGAATGTTATATATATTGGGTTGGCCAAAAAGTGCCTTAGGTTTTTAAGTAAAAATAAAAGACACTTTTCATTTTCAACCAAGAACTTTATTGAACAACATATTCACCCTTTTGTTCCACTACCTTCTGCCATTTTTCAGGCAACTTCATAATTCCATCTTCCCAAAACTTTTTATCTTTTTGAGCAAAGAACTGTTCCAGGTGCCTTTTACAGTCTTCCAGGGAATTGAATTTTATTCCATTAAGAGAAGTTTGTAAAGACCGAAATAAATGGAAATCCAAAGGTGCAATGTCTGATGAATACGGCGGATGATCAGAACTTCCCAGCCAAGCTGTAACAGTTTTTGCCTGGTCATCAAGGATACATGTGGTCTTGCATTATCCTGATGGAAGATTATGCGTTTTCTGTTGACTAATTCCAGATGCTTTTTGTCGAGTGCTGCTTTCAGTTGGTCTAACTGGGAGCAGTACTTGTTGCAATTAATCATTTGCTTTTTCTGGAAGGAGCTCATAATAGAGAACTCCCTTCCAATCTCACCATATACACAACATCACCTTCTTTGGATGAAGACCAGCCTTTGGTGTGGTTGGTGGTGGTTCATTTCGCTTGCCCCATGATCTCTTCCGTTCCACGTTATTTTACAGTGTCCACTTTTCACTGCCCGTCACAATTTGTTTTAAAAACGGAACATTTTCATTACTTTTTTAAAAACTAATTAATTAATTAATTTTATTTATTTATTTATTTATTTTTGGCTGCGTTGGGTCTTCGTTGCTGTGCGCGGGCTTTCTCTAGTTGCGGCGAGCGGGGGCTACTCTTTGTTTCGGTGCACGGGCTTCTCATTGCGGTGGCTTCTCTTGTTTTGGAGCACGGGCTCTAGGCGCGCGGGCTTCAGTAGTTGTGGCACACGGGCTCTAGAGCGCAGGCTCAGTAGTTGTGGCGCACGGGCTTGGTTGCTCCGCGGCATGTGGGATCTTCCCAGACCAGGGATTGAACTCATGTCCCCTCGCAGTGGCAGGCGGATTCTTAACCACTGCACCACCAGGGAAGTCCTCATTACTTTAAAGTAGAGAATCGCATGCAGAAATATGGTCAAGAAGGTGTTTTTCGCTTAACTTATGTAGAACCCAAACATCAAAGTGATTAACGTAACCAAACTGGTGCAAATGATTTTCAATGCTTGATTTGTATATTTTGAGTATGTCGGCTATCTCCCGCATGCTAGAACGTTGATTGTTCTCAGTTAATGTCTCGATTTGATCACTATCAACTTCATCTGGTCTACCCGACTGTGGAGCAACATCCAGCGAGAAATCTCCAGCACGAAACTTCGCAAACCACTTTAGACACGTTCAGTCAGTCACAGCACCTTCTCTATAAACTACACAAATTGTTTTTTGCGTTTCGGTTGCGTTTTTACCTTTCTTGAAATAATAAAGCATAATATGCCGAAAATGTTGCTTTTTTTCTTCCATCTTCAATATTAAAATGGCTACACAAAAATTCACCAACTTTGATTAGTCTTTTTTTTAAATGCACACTAATATGACAGCTGTCGCATACAATCTAATGAAATTGTTTCTAATGAAGTTAAAGACAACTAAGTGCTACTAGAGCCATCTTATGGGAAAACAAACAAACGAACCTTTTGGCCAACCCAATATATCCACTCTTTTTTAGATTCTTTTTCCATATAGGTCATTATAGAGTACTGAGAAGAGTTCCCTGTGCTATACAGTAGGTCCTTATTAGTTATCTATTTTATATGTAGTAGTGTGTATATGGCAATCCCAATCTCCCAACTTGTCCCTCCCCCTGCCTTCCCCCTGGTAACCATGTTTGTTTTCTACATCTGTGACTCTATTTCTGTTTTGTAAATAAGTTCATTTGTACCATTTTTTTAGATTCCACATATAAGCGATATCATATTTGTCTTTGTCTGACTTATTTCACTCAGTATGACAATCTCTAGATCCATCCATGTTGCTGCAAATGACATTATTTCGTTCTTTTTTGTGGCTGAGTAATATTCCATTGTATATATGTACCATATCTTTATCCATTCACCTGTCGATGGACATTTAGGTTGCTTCCATGTCCTGGCTATTGTAAACAGTGCAGCAGTGAACATTGGGGTGCATGTATGTTTTTGAATTACAGCTTTCTCTGGGTATATGCCCAGGAGTGGGATTGCAGGGTGATATATGGTAGCTCTATTTTTGTTTTTTAAGGAACTTCCATACTGTTCTCCATAATGGTTGTACAAATATACATTCCCACCAACAGTGTAATGGTTGTACAAATTTACATTCCCACCAACAGTGTAGGAGGGTTCCCTTTTCTCCACACCCTCTCCAGCATTTATTGTTTGTAGATTTTTTGATGATGGCCATTCTGACTGGTGTGAGCTGATACCTCATTGTATTGATAGTTTTCATTTGCATTTCTCTAATAATTAGTGGTATTGAACATCTTTTCATGTGCTTTTTGGCCATCTGTATATCTTCTTTGGAGAAAGAAGACATTTGGAGAAATGTCTTCAATCCGTTTTTTTGATTGGGTTGTTCGTTTCTTTGATATTGAGCCTCATGAGCTGTTTGTATATTTTGGAGATTAATCCCTTGTCATTTGCTTCATTTGTAAATATTTTCTCCCGTTCTACAGGCTGTTTTTACTTATTTATTTAAATATTTATTTATTTATTTTTGGCTGCGTTGAGTCTTCATTGCTGCACGCAGGCTTTCTCTAGTTGTGGCGAGTGGGGGCTACTCTTTGTTGCAGTGCCCGGGCTTCTCTTCGTGGTGGCTTCTCTTGCTGTGGAGCATGGACTCTAGGCACGTGGGCTTCGGTAGTTGTGGCTCGTGGGCTCTAGAGCTCAGGCTCAGTAGTTGTGGTTCACAGGCTTAGCTTCTCTGCAGCATGTGGGTTCTCCCGGGACCAGGGCTCTAACCCATGTCCCCTGCATTGGCAGGCGGATTCTTAACCACTGCATCACCAGGGAAGTCCCTATGTAGCTGTTTTTTTGGTTTTTTTTGCGGTACGCGGTCCTCTCACCGTTGTGGCCTCTCCCATTGCGGAGCACAGGCTCCAGACGCTCAGGCCCAGCGGCCATGGCTCACGGGCCCAGCCGCTCCGCGGCATGTGGGATCCTCCTGGACCGGGGCATGAACCCATGTCCCCTGCATCGGCAGGCGGACTCTCAACCACTGCGCCACCAGGGAAGCCCTGTGGCTGTTTTTAAATGTATTAATTTCCCAAAGAGTCTCACAAACCCGAAGCCTACAAGAAGTCCTTTTGAGCACCCTCTTACTGATGCAAGTCATTGTCACTTATGGTTTGCAGTCCTCCTTATTACCATGATTCTTTACACACCTTCTCTTTGACTACAGATGTCATCCTGGTAGTGTTTGTCAAGAAGGCATGGACAAAACCATGATGTAAGTTTTCAGTATCAAGAATGAAAGAGAAGGACTGAGACTGAATCCTAGGAGTATAGAACAATCCCCCTCAACGCACACCTACCACTACATCAAGAGGGCTCCTGTTTAATAACAATGGAATGCACTGAAAGAACTGTACGTTTCAGATCTTATTTAAGAAGTCTCCAGAGAACCCCAAAGATGATGGGAGACAAAAGCTACCACTCTTATAGCCCATTCTGTGTATCGTGGGTGCCAATGTTTCATTTTGGGAACCCAGAACCCTCTGGCCCGTCTCAAAATAAAAGTGCTATTTTCCTATCAATTGCACTCACTTGTCACTGGCACTGCCCTACACACATGATGTCATTCAACAAACTCCTACCATTGATGCCGGTCAAGAAACATCCAAAACACATGCAGCAGGAGACTAATATTTCAGATGTTTTTCCTGGAGGAAAACTTTCCCTGGCAACCATGGGAGCTGATGTCCACACGGCTTTGGACTATTTATTGGCCAGCCAGGGAG
The DNA here is from genome assembly GCF_003676395.1 of Aethalodelphis obliquidens. Lineage (NCBI taxonomy): Eukaryota > Metazoa > Chordata > Mammalia > Artiodactyla > Delphinidae > Aethalodelphis > Aethalodelphis obliquidens. Next base: position 4,779,778 of record NW_020837997.1, on the reverse strand, counting down.
AGTTCTGTTCCCTTAAAAAGCGTCTGATTGGGACTTCCCTGGTGGTCCAGTGGTTAAGGCTCTACGCTCCCACTGCAGGGGTCTCGGGTTCTATTCCTGGTCAGGAAACTAAGCTCCCACATGGTACGTGGTGTGGCCAAAAAAAAAAAAAAAAAAAGCAGTTGATTGCTGCATGTAGGTAGACAACACTAGCAAGGTGCCACCAATAACTCAATGAAATAATCAACATAATTTTTAATCTTTTTTTAATTGAAGTATAGTTGATTTACAATGATGTGCTAATTTATGCTGTACAGCAAAGTGATTCAGTTATACATATATATACATTCTTTTTCTTTTACATTCTTTTCCATTTTGGTTTATCGTAGGATACTGAATGTTGTTCTCTGTGCTATACAGTAGGACCTTGTTGTTTATCCATTCCACATATAAAATCTTCCATCTGCTAACCCCAACCTCCCACTCTATCCTCCCCAACCCCCTCCCCCTTGGCAACCACAAGTCTATGTCCGTGAGTCTGTTTCTGTTTCGTAGATAGGTTTGCTTGTGTCATATTTTAGATTCTACATATAAGTGATATCATATGGTATTTGTCTTTCTGTTTCTGACTTACTTCACTTAGTATGATAATCTCTAGTTGCATCCATGTTGCTGCAAATGGCATTATTTTGTTCTTTTTTATGGCTGAGTAGTATTCCATTGCATATATATATCACATCTTTATGCATTCATCTGTCATTGGACAAAATGATCAACATAATTGACGAATCTTGAGCTAGATTGACCTAGGAATAAAGAAGACTCAAATTCCTTGAATCAGAAAGCAAGAGGAGGCATTACTTCGAATGCTACAGAAATTAAAAGGATTATAAAGGAATACAATGAACAATCATAAGACAACAAATTAGAACTCTTATGTGAAATGGACAAATTCCTAGAAAGACAAAATCTACTGAAACTAACTCAAGATGAAATTTAAAATGTGAATATCTATGTCTATTTATATATATCTATAACAAGCAAAGTAGCGACTTCCCTGGTGGCACAGTGGGTAAGACTCTGTGCTCCCAATGCAGGGGGCCTGAGTTCGATCCCTGGTCAGGGAACTAGATCCCAAATGCATGCCACAACTAAGAATTCACATACCACAACAAAGGAGCCAGTGAGCCACAACTAAGGAACCCACCTGCTGCGACTAAGACCCAGTGCAACCAAATACATAAATACATAAATAAATATTAAACAACAACAACAAAAAAAACAAGCAAAGTAGTTGAATTAGTAATGAAAAATACTATCCATAAGGAAAAGCCCAGCCCCAAATGTTTTCACCAACACATTTTAAAAAATTTTTCTTAAATAAATTTATTTTATTTATTTATTTTTGGCTGTGTTGGGTCTTCGTTGCTGCACACGGGCTTTCTCTAGTTGCAGTGAGCGGGGTCTACTCTTCGTTGCGGTGTGCAGGCTTCTCATTGCGTGGCTCCTCTTTGTTGTGGAGCACAGGCTCTAGGCACGCGGGCTCATTTTTTGTGGCGCATGGGCTTAGTTGCTCTGTGGCATGTGAGATCTTCCCGGACCAGGGCTCGAACCCCTGTCCCCTGCATTGGCAGGCAGATTCCTAACCACTGTGCCACCAAGGAAACCCTCACCAACACATCTGAAGAATGGATAATACCAGTTCTTCACAAAAACTTCCAAAAAGTAGAATGGGAACAACACTGAGACCAGTAATTACTCTTACTCCAAGATCATACAAAAATATCATGAAAAACTGCAGACCCAAATCTCTTAAAACATATATGCAAAAATCCTCAATAAATACTAGCAAAATGAATCCAGCAGTATATAAAAAGAATTACACAGCATAAGCAAGTGGGATTTATTCCATATGGAAGGTTGGGTTAACATCCCCAAATCAATAATGTAGTAAAAGATCACATCAATAAAGGGCCAAGGGACTTCCCTGGTGGTGCAATGGTTAAGAATCCCCCTGCCAATGCAAGGGACCTGGGTTCAAGCCCTGCCCTGGTCCGGGAAGATCCCACATACCGCGGAGCAACTAAGCCCATGCACCACAACTACTGAGCCTATGTGCCACAACTACTGAAGCCCGTGCACCTAGAGCCCGTGCTCGACAACAAGAGAAGCCACCGCAATGAGAAGCATCCCCCACTTGCTGCAACTAGAGAAAGCCCGTGCACAGCAATGAAGACCCAACGCAGCCAAAAATAAATAAATTAAATTAAAAAAAAGACAGTTTAAAAAATAAATAAATAAAGAGCCAAATGACATAAGCATCTCAATAGGCTCAGAGAAATTACTGGGGGAAATCCAACATCATTTCATGATAAAAACACGCAGCAAACCTAGAATGGAAGGAAATTTCCTGAATCCGATAACGAGCATCTATGAAAAACCCACATAAAATATTATATATATATATTTGTGTGTGTGTGTGTGTGTGTGTGTGTGTGTGTGTGTGTGTGTGGTATGCGGGCCTCTCACTGTTGTGGCCTCTCCCTCCCGTTGCGGAGCACAGGCTCCGGACGCGCAGGCTCAGCGGCCATGGCTCACGGGCCCAGCCGCTCTGTGGCATGTGGGATCTTCCCGGACCGGGGCACGAACCCGTGTCCCCTGCATTGGCAGGCGGACCCTCAACCACTGCGCCACCAGGGAAGCCCATAATATTATATTTAATGGTGAAAGACTGGATGCTTTCCCTTCAAATATCAAAAGTGAAATAAGGATGTCTATTCTTGCCACTTCTGTTCAACAATGTACTAGAGGTTTTAGCCAGAACAATTAAGGAAGGAAGTAAAATGCATCTAGATTGGATAGTAAGAAGTAACCCTATCTCTACACACAGATAACATGTATTGTATAAATAAAACCCTAAGGAATCCACTAAAAAACCCTACTAGAATGTTTTTTTAAAAATAAATAAATAAATAATTATTTTTTGGCTTGTTGGGTCTTCGTTGCTGCGTGTGAGATTTCTCTAGTTGCGGCAAGCAGGGGCTACTCTTCATTGCAGTGTGTGGGCTTCTCACTGCTGTGGCTTTTCTTGTTGTGGAGCATGGGCTCTAGGCACATGGGCTTCAGTAGTTGTGGCACATCAGCTCAGCAGTTGTGGCTCGCAGGCTCTAGAGTGCAGGCTCAGTAGTTGTGGTGCACGGGCTTAGTTGCTCCACAGCATGTGGGATCTTCCCGGACCAGGGCTCGAACCCATGTTCCCTGCATTGGCAGGTGGATTCTTAACCACTGTGCCACCAGGGAAGCCCTAGAATGTTTTTCATCAAGTTCAGCAAGGTTGTAGGATAGGACATTGGAAATTATTGAGGCTGAAGAAGGGTAAGAAAAAAGATAAGAGTAAACAGAGTGTAAGGAACTTGTGCAAAACTATCAAGTGGACAAATGTACACATTTTGGAAGACCCAGAAAAGGAAAAGTGAAAGAAAAAGGGACAGAGAATATTTGAAAAAATAATGAAATAATTGAAAACTTCCCAAATTTGATGAAACCTGTGTATATAAACATCCAAGAAGCTCAATTAACTCCAAGTAGGATGAACTCAAAGAGACCCACATTAAGACACATAATCCAATGGTCAAAAGCCAAAGAGAAAGCAAGGATGTTGAAAGCAGCAAGAGAAAAGCAACACATCATATACAAGGGATCATCAATGAGATAATCAGCAGATTCTCATTAGAAACTATGGCCAGGAGTCAGTGGGCTGATATACTCAAAGTGCTAAAAGAAAAAACTTGTCAACCGAGAATCCTATACCCAGCAAAACTGTCTTTCAAACGTGAGGGAGAGATTGACATTCTCAGATAAACAAAAGTGGAGGGACTTTATTATCATTAGACTTGCCCTGCAAGAAATGCTAAAAGGAGTCCTACAGGTTGAAATGAAAGGACACAAGAGCATAACTTAAAGCCATATGAAGAAATAAGGATCTCAGTAAACGTAAATACAGGGACAATGATAAAAGCTGGTATTATTGTAACAACACTTTGTAAATCCACTTTTTATTTTCTACATGATTTATGGACTAATACATTAAAAAATTAATGTGCCATCTTATAGATGGCTGAACCTATCCATTTTACATTGATTTTATTAGGTTATATTTCAACGAGTGAGCTTTCTGATACAACCTTGTCACTGAGTTAAATATATGATTACACAGTCTTTCTGGAAGCTCTAGTAAGAATCAACAACAGTCATTAGCAAAAACCTAGATGATCATTATGAAATTTGTGAAGTCAGTGAACATTTAAACTAATCAGACTTATATTCCATCCTTTCTTTATATTTTTCTCTTGAAACCTCAACAAAGATTAATATAATTATTCAGCTTGAGATTCACATAGCAAATGAGTAGTAACAACCAACATTTAAAAAGTTGCATGTTTAAGATTATCAAGCACTTTAATATATAGTATTTCCTTTAATCCTTACAGCACTGGTAGATGATCATATTTAATTACTTTTAACCTTTAGACTAGAGCAGTGGTTCTTAGAATGTGGTGCTTATATCAGCAGCATCAGCATCATATGGGAGCTTGACAGAAATGCAAACCTTTGGTGCCATCCAGATGGGCAGAATGAGAAACTGCGTTTGTGTGTTTTGATTTTAAAATACTTTTCCTCATCATGAGACATTCAGATCTCTTGGGCATAGGGGTGGAAGCTTCCCCACCAAGCTGCCTTTCAGTTAGTATCTGAGAGGGATATTAATGAGACACTCAGAAAGCCTTTTGCAAAACCAGCAAGTCATCTCTTATGTTTAATAAAGACTAGAGTGCCTCAATCTAGTTAAGGTGACCAAAATGTCTCAAGGCTACAATTTAACCATGGGAGAAGGAAGCTGTGTTGTTACCTGCTTAATATGATGATGAGTTAAAGTAGGGAGTTGAGAGACTTCCCTGGTGGCGCAGGGGTTAAGAATCCGCCTGCCAATGCAGAAGACACGGGTCTGGGAAGATCCCACATGCCACAGAGCAACTAAGCCCATGTACCACAACTACTGAGCCCATGTGCCACAACTACTGAAGACCATGTGCTTAGAGCTTGGGCTCCACAACAAGAAAAGCCATTGCAATGAGAAGCCCGCACACCAGACGAAGAGTAGCCCCCACTCGCTACAACTAAAGAAAGCCAGCAACTAAGACCCAGCACAGCCAAAAATAAATACATAAATAAATTTATTTTAAAAAATAATAAAATAAAATAAACTAGGGAGTTGACCCGCATGAAGAACACAAAAATAAATAATTGAATAGTAATAACGTTTTGATATATACCTGGCAGTGTCTAGAGAAGGGGGTTAATATATCTGGTAGACATAAGACACTAGAGGGGAGTAGGTTAATAAATAACAAGGAGAATTCACTGAGATTAACTTTTGTTTTTAGCAAATAGCTGGTGAAACCATGAATAAATAATTTTTTTGAAAAAAAATTAAAGCTAATGTTATTGTAGCTTTGGTTTGTAACTCCACGTGTTAGTTTCTACATAATCTAAGAAACTAATGAGTTTTAAAAATTATTAGTTTATGTTTTTAGACACAAAATGTATAAAGATATAATTTTGGGACATCAACAACTGAAAGGATTGGGGATGGAAATGTAAAGGATAAGAGTGTTTGTACGTTTTTAAACTGGTATAAATTCAAATTAGAGTGTTATTATAACTTCAGGATTTAAAAGAACTTTTTTTTTTTTGTCCACACTGCACAGCTTGTGGGGTCTTAGTTCCCCAACCAGGGATTGAACCCGGGCCTGGCAGTGAAAGTGCCGAGCCCTAACCACTGGACCACCAGGGAATTCCCATAACTTTAGGATTTTAAACGTAATCTCTATGGTAACTACAATGAAAATAGCTATAGAATATACACAAAAGGCAATGAGAGAGGAACTACCAATGAGATTTCACTACCAAAACAAAACAAAACAAACAAACACAAAGAAGAGAGTAACGCAGTAAATGTGGCACAGGAAACCTATAAGCCATATAAAAAACAAATAGCAGTGTATAATTGATTCACTTTGTTATAAAGCAGAAACTAACACACCATTGTAAAGCAGTTATACTCCAATAAAGATGTTAAAATAAAAAAATAAAACAAAAACCAATTAGCAAAATGACAGCAGTTAAGTCCTTCCTTATTAGTAAGCCTTTAACAAGTAAGGAAAATCTGACATATGCTACACCATGCATCAACCTTGAGGATATCATGCTCAAGATGAAATAAGCCAGTAACAAAAGGACAAATACTGTGTGACTTCACTTGTATGCAGTACTTAGAGTAGTCAAAATCATAAAGACAAAAGGTAGAATGGGGATTGCCAGAGGTGGAGGAAGAGGGAAATGGGGAGTTACTGGTTAATGGATACAGAATTTCAGTTTTGCAAGATGAAGAGGTCTGTGCATGGATAGGTGGTGATGGCTGCACACCAATGTAAATGTACTTCGTATCACTGAAGTGTATACTTAAAATGCTTAAGACTAAATATTATAGGTGTATTTTACCATAATAAAATTTAAAAAACGAATCAGTTATTGATACATGCTACAGCATGGATGTCCCTTAAAAATTATGCTAAGTGACTTAAGTTGATCCCGTAGACCGCATATTATATAATTCCATTCACATGAAAGTCCAGAATAGGGAAATCTACAGAAACAGAAAGTATTGATAGATTAGCAGTCGCCTAGGGCTGGGGCTTGGAGGAGGAAGATGGGAAGTTAGGAAACTGATAGCTAAAGCGGAGAGGAATTTCCTTTGAGGTGATGAAAATGTTTTAAAATTGACTGTGGTGATGATTGCATGTATCTGTGAATATACTGAAACCACAGGGTGTTTTTTTGTTTCTGTTTTTTTTGGTGCGCCATGTGGCTTGCAGGATCTTAGTTCCCTGACCAGGGATTGAACCCTGACCCACCGCAGTAAAAGCCACGAGTCATAACCACTGGACCCCCAGGGAATTCCCCTGAAACCATTGAATTTAAACTTTAAGGGAGTCCATTGTATAATATGTGTATTATATCTCAGTAAAGCTGTATAAATAAATAAACAAATGCATGCATGCATTAGTTTTGATCCAATCTGCTAAGCATATTAAGACTTTCCAGGGGACTTCCCTGGTGGTCCAGTGGTTAAGAATCTGCCTTCCATTGCAGGGGACCTGGGTTTGATTCCTCATTGGGGAACTAAGATCCACATGCCATGGGGCAACTAAGCCCAGGCGCCTCAACTAGAGAGCCCGCTGCAACTAAGACCCCACACAGCCAAACATGAATTAAAAAAAAAATTTCCAGCTACATCCCAATTTAAATAACTTTTTATTTATTTATGTTTTTATATCAGTAAAAATAAGAATTCGATTGCCTTATGGATATTATACCTGTTTGCATTTCAAGGTTCTCTAGAGAAACACTAAAAAACAGATATAAATTTCCTTCCAGTGTAAAATGTACTCTTGAAAGTTTTATTGAGCACATCTCATAGCTTGTGGTTGGTCTGAGAGGAGTCCCTATGCTCAGGCTAGGGCTGTGTGTTGAAACTTCCCACCAGAGCCACCTTCTCTCGAGACCTCGGGATCTTTAAAGTAACAAATGTGTGGGAGTGGGGAAGGAATGAGTGGATGCCTCAGCGCTGTCAACAGTCAAGGATGCAAATGGAGCCAGACTCTATTACATATGGTCAGGTAATTTAAAAAAAAAAAAACTTTCTTGACTATTCTTTTTTTTTTTTTAATTTATTTATTTTTGGATGCGTTGGGTCTTCGTCGCTGCGTGTGGGTTTTCTCTAGTTGCAGCAATCAGGGGCTACCCTTCATTGCGGTGCGCGGGCTTCTCATTGCGGTGGCTTCTCTTGTTGCGGAGCTCCGGCTCTAGGCGTGCGGGCTTCAGTATTGTGGTGCACAGGCTTGGTAGTTGTGGCGCATGGACTCTAGAGCTTAGGTACTTGTGGTGCATGGGCTTAGTTGCTCCGCAGCATGTGGGATCTTCCTGGACCAGGGATGGAAACCGTGTTCCCTGTACTGGCAGGCGGATTCTTAACCAGTGCGCCACGAGGGAAGTCCCTCGTCAGGTAAATTTTAAGTGTGCTTGTAAACAGGGGTCACAGTTCCATGAGTGGCCTCGAAGCATTATCCCAAGACCCTGACTCTGGTAGGATATCAGGCGCTCCTGTTCTAGTCTACCTGGCCTGGGGGCTCCTCTTGCCCTGGCCAAGGGCGTTTCTCCATCTGGAAAGTGACACTGAATTCCCTGTGCACACTTGTTTCTCGCTTTGAGAAGGAGCTGCAGTGTCCGACCAGGGGTCCAGGACCAGTTCTGGTTAAATACCAATATCGCTGGTGGCAACAAACAAGCCCACAGATACTTCGGCACGTAGGGGCGGAGCCTTAAGAACTGTCCAATCAGGGACGCCGCTGGGGAAGGTGGGTGGGGTGACGCTCCGTAAACGGCGTGGACGTTCTTACTCTCTCAGATCGTGCAGGTTGTGGCTTGGCGTCTCCTTTACCCCGGAGGGCTCCGTGTGGCTCTGCTGTGCCGCCTGTCGCGTTGTTACCTTCACCAGCCGGGGGAGCCGCCATGAAAGCCGTAGTGGCGACTCCGGGGGACGCTGGAAGCCGGGAAATGGTGAGTGCGCGAGACTGGGCGTCCAGAGACAAGAACTGGACGAAACTGGCCATGGCGGAACCTGGGCTTCCCCTGGGTCAACCCCAGAGTTTGCGGAGCCGAGTCCGCCTCCGGCGCAGCTCAGACCTCAGTCCCCTCTGGCTCGCAGCCTGGGGGCGGGGCCGGCAGTCGGGACCCCGGGCGTCTGGTCCCGTCACTGCGGGCGGCATCTTCGGTTCCAGGACCAGAGCCTTTCTGGGCAGCTCTGCGCCCACAGCCCGTCGTTTGCCCCAGATTGTGCGGTGACCACGAGGATGGTCAACAAGGGACAATCCTGACTCAGCCTTCGTGGTTCGTGCGTGGGAGAAGCTGTGGTCTGGGGGAGGGGTCCTCAGTCCCGTTTTCTCCTGAGTTTTCTGGAGTCCAGTTTTCGGAGCTGGACTCTAGGCGTGTGGTCTTCAGTAGTTGCGGCATATGGGCCCTAGAGTGCGCGGGCTTCAGTAGTTGTGGTGCACGGGCTTAGTTGCTCTGCAGCATGTGGGATCTTCCTGGACCGGGGATCAAACCCGTGTCCCCTGCATTGGCAGGTGAATTCCTAACCACTGCACCACCAGGGAAGTCCCATAGATGCCGTGTTTTAATTATCATTTTACCACAGAGACAAGGACAGCTTTTTAGAAGATTTATTTGTTGTCTGTGGATATTTTACATGAGAGAAAGCTGAGAATAACCACGTGGAACTACATTACATGAAATCCTTGTGCCCTCCCTCTGAGATCTTCCCTATGGGAAGTCCTGTGGTTGTAAGTTCCTCTTGGGAAACTTTCATGGCTAATCTGTCCTGTCAGCACTTCCCCTCCCTGGTTGTGTGACACTGAAAAGTTGTCCAGGAGGACTTGGGCTATTTTATCATGCATGTGCATTGTTGCACGTCCATTATTTTATAGAGAACTAAAGATGTGATCAGTAGTTTCAAGTTGTTTAGATATCATTATCTTAGTAGGAGTAGGTGATAACACAGCACAAAAGGCAAGAAACAATCACTTTCTAAGTTACACAAACGGTAATCAGAATCGCCAATAGGAGTAACAATGTCATCAGTAAAGATTTAAGCCAAGATCCTCCAGAACCAAACCATTTCCAAGTATTTCCCCTAAACTGGGCAGAGGATCATTCAGAGCAGAAATTTGATTCTTCATATGTGTTATAAGATGGGTTATGTTAGAAAACTCGTCAGGTATAAAAACACAACATTCAGGATGTATTATAGCACAAGTTTCCTATTTGGAAGCAGTTAAAATATCGAGAGCCATACGATTCTGTAGGAATTTTTTCATCGTGGAAACTTCTGAATTGAGCACACTAATAGCTTGATTACTGTTATTCAAGGCTTGCTGGGTAAATTTTGTTAAAGCCTTTATGTGATAAGTAATAACATTTTCTTCTCCAAGTGAAGGAACAAATATTTCAGCCAAATGATCATACCAATGGAAAACTGATTGAATCCAGCGTGCTCACATTAAAGGCAGATTGGCAGGGGTTGTTTCCAAGGTTACCTGTAGTTGACCCTGGGCCCAAGGGAAACCAATTATGCATGTCTCTAGCCAACCTGGGGGAAGCCAAGACCATAAATTTGTTCCACAGATCCACTGGGTTTCATTAGGAGCCATCCAATTTATTCTAGGCTGTCTGAACCAGTCAGTTTCAAACCAACCACTGTTTTTTTTTTTTTGGCCACGCCATGCAACATGCAGGATCTTAGTTCCCGACCAGGGATCGAACCTGCGCCCCTTGCAGTGGAAGCTCGGAGTCCCAACTGCTGGACCACCAGGGAAGTCCCAAATCACTGGTTCTTTTTTTTTTAAATTAATTTTTATTGGAGTATAGTTGCTTTACAATATTGTATTAGTTTATACTGTACAGCAGAGTGAATCAGCTATACGTATACATATATCCCCTCTTTTTTAGATTTCCTTCCCATTTAGGTCACCACAGAGTACTGAGTAGAGTTCCCTGTGCTATACAGTAGGTTCTCATTAGTTATCTATTTTATACGTAGTATTGATAGTGTATATATATCAATCCCAGTCTCCCAATTCATCCCCCCTCTTCTCCCCCCTGAATTACTGGTTCTTAAAGTTATAGTATGTTGATAATTTTCAGGTGGTATTCACCCTAAATTAGGGTGAATGAATGAATGAATGCCGTTAGGTTGATTATCTTTGGTATACTTGGCTTGCTCCCAGCAAAGAGGGGCCCTCATATTTATGTGGCCATATCCTGGGATTGGCAAATAAATCCATCCCCTAACTGGGGGATAACACCACCAAAGAGATGGGTAGTTAGTTACATTTTTAGGTTCAACTCTAGCACGTTGTTCTGGTTGGCACTGAGTAACATCTAGTGAAAACGAATATTTATGGCTGGGTTCAGAACAGGTGTTACTAATTGGCCATGTAAGAGGGTCCCACTTAGTGTGTTTTTTAATTAATTAATTTATTTTTGGCTGCGTTGGGTCTTCGTTGCTGTGCGCGGGCCTTCTCTAGTTGCCGCTAGCGGGGGCTACTCTTGGTTGCAGTGAGCGGGCTTCTCATTGTGGTGACTTCTCTTGTTGTGGAACATGGCCTCTAGGCGTGGAATAATTTTATGTTCCGCCATAAGATTATTTTTTCAGGAGCCAAATGGGTCAGGGAATGCACATGCTGGAGTAAGGGTAACTGGGCCCCTATAGGCACTATAGGTCTCTTATTTGGTCCGAACCATATTTGTGAGGTGGGATCAAAGAATCCTCCTTTCTTTTTCCGTTTTTGTTTTTCGTCTTCTGGTACTGATTTTTGAGCCTGTAGAAGAAGCTTCTTAACAGTTACATTGGGTTTGAGCAGCAGACATCCTTGAAGTTGGACAGAAATAGAACTTAAAGTACCTCATTTAGCTGCTATGTCAGTGAATTAATTCCCTTTTGCCTTTATTGAACGAAATTTGAAATGTCCAGGTATTTTAATAATTGCCAATTGTTTAGGTGATTGTATAGAGTCTAATAATTATGACACTATCTTCCCATTCTTTATGGGTTGGCCTGAGGAAGTAAGAAATCCCCTTCACTTCCAGAGCATTCCCAAATCATGAGATACTCCTAAAGCATAGTAGCTATCAGTATAAATATTTGCTGCTTGATCCTAAGCTAGCTGGCAAGCTCTGGTGAGAGCAATTAATTCAGCTTGTTGTGCCAACTTTGCATCTGGTAAATAAGAGCTTTCAATTATGTCCACAGTGGATATTACTGCATATCTAGCTAGGTAATGTCCCTTTACATCCTTTAAGTAAAATTCATCTGTAAACCAAATTAGGTTAGCATTATCAACAGGAATTTCTTGTAAGTCATTCCTAGGCATAAGAAGATAATGTTAACATAATGCAGTCATGGTCATTATCATTCCTGGGTTGCTGGAAGTAAAGTTGCAGGGTTAAGATAACTACATTGAGCCAAAGTAATATTAGGTGAAGAAAGCAACAATACCTTGTAAGAGGAGAGTTGACTCACAGCATAGTACTGAGCGTGATGAGAATTCAAAAGCATTTCAACTGAATGTGGAACATGGGTAGTCAAAGGAGACCCCATTATAAGTTCTTCCTAGCTTTGCACAAGAGAGCTGTCGTTGAAAGAGCCCTCATGAAGGGTGGGAGCCCTTTCACCACTGAATCTAGCTGCTGACTATGATATCCTGTGGGTTGATGCCTGTCACCATGCCTCTGAGTTAACACACCTACGGCGTTTCCTTTATCTTCATGCACAAACCGAAAAAAATGGTAATTTTTGATTCGGATGGCCTAATTCCAAAGCCTACATCAGTGCAGATCTTAAGGAATCTATAACGTTTTCTTCTGTTGTGCATTCAGTTGGGTCTGGTCAGTTCGACTTAAGTAACACATAGAGGGATTGGGCCATGAAGGAAAAATTAGATACCCAATTCCTACAATATCCGGTCAGACCTAGAAATCCTCTCAGCTGTTTCTTTGTTCTGGGAAGCGAGAAAGCCAGGGATTCCCTTGATTCTTTCAGAGTCAATTAACAGTTCTTCTTTGGACACCTTATGCCCCTTAGAGGCTAACTGTTGTAACAGATGAACAGTGTCTCTGTCCAGCTCTAGACCACAGAAGCAAATCGTCTACATATTGAATTAAAACAGTCATTAGGAAAGGGTACATCAGCCAAATCAGCTTTAAGTGTTTGAGAAAAATAAGTAAGGCTTTTAGTATAGGATTGTGGCATAACAGTCCAGGTATACTGATGATCTCCCCATGTAAAGGCAAAAAGGGCTTGGCTTCCTTTTCCAGTATTAAATAACACACTGCATAGGTCTATTACTGAAAAATAATAGGTGTCTTCTGGATGGCTGAGAGCAGGGCGTGAGGATCAGGAACCACAGAGTGGCGAGGGGTCACGGTGTTATTTGTAGCTCTCAGGTCCTGAAAAACCTTCAGCCTTTTACATCTGGCTTTCTTACCAACAAAATGGGGCTATTGCGAGGACTGGTACGAGGAATCGAAAGTCCGTTCTCAAGGAATTCCTGAATAACAGGAATGCCTCTGGTCTAAATGGGTACTGTCAAATACTGCGTAGAGGCTTGGGATTATCAATAGTTACTTTATTTTTCTGCGGTACGTGGACCTCTCCCTGTTGCGGCCTCTCCCGTTGCGGAGCACAGGCTGTGGACGCGCAGGCTCAGCGGCCATGGCTCACGGGCCTAGCCGCTCCGCGGCATGTGGGATCTTCCCGGACCGGGGCACGAACCCGTGTCCCCTGCATCGGCAGGCGGACCACCAGGGAAGCCCTGTCAATAGTTATGTTAATGGGAGTGGCTGACTTGATTTTCCCTGTGTCTGAGGAGGAGGATGAGCATAATTCCTCAGGCACTTGGAACAGTGAATCGTTAATTTCCCCTTATCTGTCTGAACTTCTGTTTTGGCAACCATCAGTTTCTCGGTAATTATGTTCTGGTCTGCGTCCAAGTTTACTAACTCTAAAATCATCTTGCCCTTCAGGCAATATGGGCATTATATGCCTCTAAAAGGTCTCATCCTGTCAAATGAGTTGGAGCACATTTCACCAAAAGGAACACCTGTCTTCCTGTGATTAGTTCCTAACTGAAAAGTTACGGTTTCTGATTTTAAAACTCGCACAGGTAAACTAGAAACACCTGTCATTTGAATTGACTGCTTACTCTGGGGGGAGAGGGCAATGAAGGAGGGTAGGGTTGAGAATGGATAAGGTAGCCCCCGCCTCTACAAGGGCCTTAGAAGTCACCCCTCCGATTGTTATTTCAGTTTCCCCTAAGGTGTTTGTGAGGAGGAGGGGGAATGCCCCCTCATACTCCTTAGAGCAGCCCTGTTCCTTACCATGTTCTAAATCTAATTTAAACCTGTGGCAGTCTCTTTTAAAATGCCCAGGTTTGGGCAATAAAAACGGGTGCGGTTTTTTTTCAAAACTGACTGAAATTTGGTCCAGGTGGTTTCAAGGGACCACTGAACTGCTGTTCGTAACCTTGGAAGCTTTCTTTTTCTCATTTCTGTAAGGTTTTGGAGAGCTTGTCACCAACGGTGACAAGCGCATTAGAAGGCAGAGTAGCCCGATAAAGTTCATATCTTTTAAACAGTCACGCCAATTCTTCATCTAATCCTTCTTAAAAAAAAAAATAGAATGTAGTACTGAATCATTCTCATGGTCCAGAAAACTCTCTGGAGTCATGCCAGAGTGTTGTTTGAAATGTCTTTTCAAATCTTTTGAAATAATAGTGTCTCTTGACCTTTGCATTGATGGATTTTTGCCCAACCTGTTTTCTTTAGGAAGATTTTCATAGTAGCCTGATACAGATTGTGGGTAATTTCTCTACATTTCTGGTGATCTGCCACCTCATGTTTATGAAGACCTTCCACAGGCATTTTCCAGTTTATTTCTTGAAGCCATTCTTTTGCTTTACTTTCAGAGACTAGTAAATGTACAAGCTGGTACAAGTTTGAATATTCAGGCTTGTAAGTTCTTACTGTAAGATCAAATTCTGTGGCAAAACCCAAGCAAAGGATCTTTTTTAAAAATATTTATTTATTTATTTTTGGCTGTGTTGGGTCTTCGTTTCTGTGCGAGGGCTTTCTTCAGTTGTGGCAAGCGGGGGCCACTCTTCATCGCGGTGCGCGGGCCTCTCACTGTCGCGGCCTCTCTTGTTGCGGAGCACAGGCTCCAGACGCGCAGGCTCAGTAGTTGTGGCTCACGGGCCTAGTTGCTCCGCGGCATGTGGGATCTTCCCAGACCAGGGCTCGAACCCGTGTCCCCTGCATTAGCAGGCAGATTCTCAACCACTGTGCCACCAGGGAAGCCCCCCAAGCAAGGGATCTTATACAGGATCTGGAAATTCCTTAGTTATGTTCTGTCCTAGTCTAAGGGATATGGATAAGAGCAGGTTCCCCTCTATCTGTGGGTTTCTCCTTAAAGGGGGCAGCTGTTATTTTAGGGCTGTCTTTATCCTTTTTGTTAGACTCAGTAGGTTCTTCCTTTGAAATCGGAGGTGGAAGAGTAGGGAGGTCAGGACAGAGGAACTCAGAAGAGGATACAAAGAATCTGAAAGGGAAGGAGGGAAAGGAGGAGAAGCAATGGCTTCTGAGGTCTTTTCTAATTAACTACTGTTTCTAGTAATTTTTGGTTTGTGTCTTGTAATGAAGCCATTCTATCATTCCCTCATTTTGAGGTTTCTAGGCACCAATTAAAATATGCTTCCCATTCTGGCTGTTTGATCTTATAGTTAGCTGTTTCTAATTGAGTGCACAGATAAACCAATTTAGGTAAATCAAAAGTGCCCCATTTGGGCCATCTCAGGGAGAAGTTATCGTTGCTCAGACCTTGCTGCTTAGTTAAATACTTGCAAGTGTCAGTTCCATAGGTGTTATACATAAATGTATCTGGGGTTCCCATGGGTGGCTGTCTGTCAAGGAGCTCTTTGGCCTTTGAGGCATGATTTGGTAGCCTAATTCAGATATGATCTGAACAACTCTGTGAGGACAGTGTGATGAATCAAATGTGCGCTGCTTCTAAGTCCAGCTCCCCAAAGCGTTACCCTTGACTCGGTTCAGCTCTTACATGTCTTGGTTTCTCCCTCCAACAGTCTAAAACTGCCACAGGTGCTTAGAGCACTAGGTGATCCGCCTTTATATCATGCGTCCCCCGGATAAGCAAAATTTATTTAATGGTTGGGACCCCTGCACGTCATGAGGATTAATACTCAAGACACTTCCCCTAGGTTCTCAGACGCCTGAGGACACCTTCTGGCCAGAGGGAGAAAGTGTCCCTGTTCCTCAGAGCTGAGTAATTCAGTCTTTCATTTCACTAGCAGTTTCTTCAAACCGTATATCAGCTTGTTTTTCAATTTAACCAAACTAACAAAAACTAGCCACCTATGTTTCCCTGTGTCTCCTACCCTGATCCCCCTAGATCAGGGGTCCCCAACCCCCAGGTCATGAACCGGTACCTGTCCGTGGCCTGTTAGGAACCGGGCCGCACAGCAGGAGGTGAGCGGCGGGCCAGCGAGCAAGCGAGCGAGCGAGCGAAGCTTCATCTTATTTACAGCCACTCCCCACTGCTCACATTACTGCCTGAGCTCCGCCTCCTGTCAGCATTGCGGTGACTTGTATAATTTTTTCATTACATGTTACAATGTAATAATAATAGAAATAAACTGCACAATAAATGTAATGTGCTTGAATCATCCCCAAACTATCCCCCCCCACCCCCATCCACAGAAAAATTGTCTTCCACGAAACCGGCCCCTGGTGCCAAAAAGGTTGGGGACTGCTGCCCTAGAACCCTACCTATGAAAATGCACCAGTGCCCCTTAAGATACCAAGTCTCAAGTAAAAACAGCTCAAATAAAATTTTAGGACTGTCACTTAAAGGAATGAGATCTGGATATCAGAACTCGCCGGAGCACCTGAGGAGTACTGAGACGCTGGCGGGGCTCAAAGGGTCCAGGCTGGTACCAGGTGCCAGTATGGAGTAGACTCGAGGTATCCCCCGGTGGATGTCTTTGATATCCTGCTTGGTGTAATACACCAAGCAAATGTTGGTGAAAAATTAATCAATACTTAATCTAAGAAAGAAATAGAGAATTTTATTCACGCCAACCCAAGGATTCATATGCAGGAGACAATCTTTCAGAAAGCTCAGAGGACTGTTCAGCCTATTAGAAGTCAAAGCACAGTTATCTACGTTTTTGAGGCAAAGAAGTATACATCAAAATGACATATTGACATTTTACATAGTCCAGATCTGCAGGCACAAGGTGATGGGTCATCATGACCCCTTATAGGACTGAGAGAGGAATGTTATCTTTTAAGGCATATCCTTACTGTAATCAGAAGAAAATTGTTCTTTATGGTCAAGCAGGCATTCCTGTCTTTGAGGAGATCTGGTTAATGTAGAACGTAGAGGCACACTGCACATAAAAGGGGGGGGGAGTGGCCCAAATGGGCAGAGAGAATATGTTTAAATTTTCTTGTCCTGCATTAAAATATAAATTTTAGTTCATGAACATTTTGTATGATTTGCAGTTTTATAACTGTTAGTGTGTAAAGGATGAAATCTTTGGATGTTTTCCTGTGTAGAAGAGTTAAGATTAAATTAAGTTAAAATCAAATTTAAAAAGCAAGATAAATAAAAACTATTTAATGGTAAGATGGTTTCTATAAATTACTCAGTTTATTTTAAATTAAAAATGCATGGGGACTTCCCTGGCTGTTCAGTGGTTAAGACTTCGTCTTCCAGTGCAGGGGGTGCAGGTTCAGTCCCTGGTCAGCGAGCTAAGATCCCACATGCCTTGTGGCCAAAAAACCAAAACAGAAGCAATATTGTAACAAATTCAATAAACACTTTGAAGATGGTCCCCATCAAAAAAAAGTCTTAAGAAAAGATGCATAGAAGGTTAGCAAAAATCTGAAAGATAAGAAGGTCTGAAGTAGACTCATCACCGGAAAATCCTGGTCCCTCCAGTGCTCTTGCTTCAGCCACCCCCAAATAACCAGTGTCGATCATTTCTTGAGCATCCTGTTAGTGTTTCTTTATATGAAAAGAGACAGTTGCAAACGCATGTCTTTTGACCCACCTTTGTCCTTGTAATGACGAGTCGTTCCCATTTTGAAAAAAAGTTTTTGTATATATTTTGAATTGTTAAATCTTATTCTTTTATTATTTTAAAAATTTTAATTTTATTGGAGTACAGTTGATTCACAGTGTGTTAGTTTCAGGTGTACAGCAAAGTGATTCAGTTAAACCTATATTCATTCTTTTTTAGATTCTTTTTTCATATAGGTTAGCACAGAATATTGGGTAGAGTTCCCTGTGCTATACAGTAGGTCCTTGTTGGGTTTTTTTCTGTTGTTTTTTTTTTGATGTTTGACAGCCCCTAGCTTAAGCCTCCCTTCCCTTCCCCTTGTGCCGCCACCTGGGCAAACTGATGAGGAAGCCTGAGTGGTCTCTCCTTTAGAGCAGGAGGTTCCGGCCACACAAGCCCTGCCAGTGCAGGAACTATTGCCCCAGCCCTAACTGCAGTGAACACCCAGGCCAGGCTCCTTTCCTTGCTTTCTGAAGCCATTTCAGTGCTGCTTGAGAGGCTGCCCCTTCCCTGAGACCTCGATTATGTGATTCATAAGCCTTTTCCTTCCCCCTTGGTGTGTGTGGGGGGGGCACACTGCATCCACACATGACCACCACCCGTGGGTCTGTCTTCTGCTCTGACTCGCTCACCTGCTCTGCTGTCTGATGGCGGCCGATGCCGTGGGCTGCTGGGTGTCGGGGAGCTCGTGTGTGAGCTGTGCTGCCCTGTGTTGTATTATTGACCCCACCAGTTCTGGATTCAGGTAATTTCTTGTTGTTTGGGAGCAAGTACGGGATTGGGGCCCTTCTTAAAGTGGTCCTGGGTCGATGTCTTGGTGGGCACCTATGTGTTTAGGGTGAACCATGTGTTTAGAGTGAATCTGTTGAGTGTGGTGCTTGTTTGGCTTCAAAGTACAGGGTATGGGGGGGTTGGGTATACTCTGGGCAAGAGCTGGCTCCATTGGCCGGCCACTCCTGAAAGAGTAGTTCCTTAAAAAGAGAAAGGAAAACTGAGGTGAGACAGGGAACGGCAGCCCTTAGGTGGCAGGCTGAATCTACACTCTTAACACCAGAGGGCTCATCAGGCCTCTTCAGTACCTCTGCTGCTGCTACTGCCCCGCCTCTGAGGTAAGATTCTGGCTCTTGGGGCTCTAGGGGAAAACACCCATGGCATCCCTGTAGCACAGCAAAGCCAATCTAATCCCGAGGTCTTTAAACCCTACAACTCCCCCTGGAGAGGTCCCTAACTCTGATGGCACTAATGTGAGGCTCTCTGGAGGAAAAAATTTATAAATACCAGGGTAGAGAGGTCACCCCGCTCCACCGAAGCATATCCAGTGGTGAAGGAAACAGAATAGGGAAGGAAGAGAGGGAGGAAAAGAAGGAAAAATACTAAAACAAAGGTCCACAATTTGACCCAATTGGAAATCTGAAATATTCTAAAAGAATTTGTACAACCAAAAAGATAAAGGACTTGGCTTTCAGGCCTCTACAACATGGTTTTTAAATTAACTTTACCATCTGCTGTACTGCACTAAGTCACAAACCCTTATGCAATTAATTAATACAAGGTCTCAAATTACAGTTATATCTGGGAGTCACACTAAATTTAAGCAAGGTACTCCCGATAATCATAGGGCAGAGGGCTTCCCTGGTGGCGCAGTGGTTGAGAGTCCGCCTGCCGATGCAGGGGACACGGGTTCGTGCCCCAGTCCGGGAAGATCCCACATGCCGCGGAGTGGCTGGGCCCGTGAGCCATGGCCGCTGAGCCTGTGCGTCCGGAGCCTGTGCTCCACAACGGGAGAGGCCACAACAGTGAGAGGCCTGCGTACCGCAAAAAAAAAAAAAAAAAAAAGTAAGCACATATAAATTAAGTATTTCTAAAGTGTAATAGAAACTAACCCAAATGAATCTCAAGTTCATGTGATCTAGGAAATACTCAAATTAATATTTGATATTAAAGTTTAAATTTCTTAGCTTACTTAATACAGACATGTCTTAGGTTTATTACACCTACGTCTACTAAAAGTCAAATAAGATCATATTATCTCCGTTACAAAATTTATTAGCAAAAATAAAAATAGCTTGGGAAGATGACTGACTTTGTCTCATGAAGTTTTTTTGGGTCATCTAAATATAATTGTTGAGAACAAATAGATATAAATGGGGTAAGAGCTTTTAGGTGAACTCTTTAAAGTAATATGTTTTATGATATGTCTGCTTAAAAATGGTTTCTCCAGATTTTTGGTAAGTTGAAACCATAGAATTTTGCTAAGTTAAGTGACAGAAGTTTATTAAATATCTAGGTCATTCCCAAATAAGATACTGAAACGTTAATTACTGAACAAAGACTTCCTTTTACAGAAAAACTAAGGATATTTAGGACTATTAATAAAAATTTTTGGTGTCACACAAAATTTTTCTAACAAAAGTACATGTTTTTAGAAATCATAAATAGTATTTATAGGGCTTCCCTGGTGGCACAGTGGTTAAGAATCCGCCTGCCAATGCAGAGGACACGGGTTCGAGCCCTGGCCCGGGAAGATCCCACATGCTGTGGAGCAGCTAAGCCCATGCGCCACAACTACTAAGCCTGCGCTCTAGAGTCCACGAGCCACAACTGCTGAGCCCATGTGCCATAACTACTGAAGCCCACATGCCTAGAGCCCGTGCTCTGCAACAGGAGAAGCCACCACAATGAGAAGCCTGTGCACCACAATGAAGAGTAGCCCCCACTCGCCACAACTAGAGAAAAGCCCGCGCACAGCAACGAAGACCCAACACAGCCAAAAATTAAAAAAAATAAATTTATTAAGAAAGACAGTTCATAATTGTTTACTTCTTAGTTTAGACTAGAAATTAAGGTTTTTAAAGATTAAGAATTCTACTTCATATATGTAATTAAAACTACTAAAATTAATAAGGAAGACATCTTTGTAAGGAAAAAAAGGTATAAGGAGTGGAAATACATTTTCTTAAGGGAAAAGAAAGTAATTTTATCCTGGGGACATAGAAAGAAGGGGAAAGCACAGAACAAAATCTGAAGGTAAAAAAGTAAGTTATAGGGCTTCCCTGGTGGCGCAGTGGTTGAGAGTCCGCCTGCCGATGCAGGGCACACGGGTTCGTGCCCCGGTCCAGGAAGATCCCACATGCTGCGGAGCGGCTAGGCCCATGAGCCATGGCCGCTGAGCCTGTGAGTCCAGAGCCTGTGCTCCACAACGGGAGAGGCCACAACAGTGAGAGGCCCACGTACCAAAAAAAAAAAGGAAGTTATAAAAGGTTTGTAGGAAAGAAACTGTTGACTGAAATAAAACCCCACAATGTGAGAACTGTGTTTCAGTTTTATTTGGAGACTTACTGAGGACTGTAGCCCAGGAGATAGCCTCCCAGCTCTGAGGAACTGCTCCAAAGAGTAGGTGGGGATATCAGTATATATGTGATTTGGAGAAGGGTCCATGCAGTCAGGCACACATCTTGGTAGAAGGTTGTTGCTGTTCATGAGGAACAGATATCTTAGTTAATGGTTTTAGTGCTTTTCTAAGAATGGGAAGATGCAAGAATTGGGGTTCATAAATTTTTTTCCTGAAAACATCTATCTGAAGGCCTGTTTTGCCACTTTTCCCAGAGCACAGAGTGCCTTATTCCTGATCTTGACCCTGAATTACTTTCAGGGTGTGTTGAAGGTCAGTGACTGTAGTGACTTAATTCTTGTAGAACCAGATGGCGAGTGACATTTAAAAAAAAAAAAATTATTTATTTATTTATTTTTGACTGCATTGGGCCTTCGTTGCTGCACACAGGCTTTCTCTAGTTGCAGTGAGCAGGGGCTACTCTTCGTTGTGGTATGCAGGCTTCTTATTGCGGTGACTTGTGGAGCATGGGCTCTAGGCGCACGGGCTTCAGTAGTTGTGGCACATGGGCTCAGTAGTTGTAGCTCGTGGGCTCTAGAGCACAGGCTCAGTAGTTGTGGCGCAGGGGCTTAGTTGCTCTGCGGCATGTGGGGTCTTCCCAGACCAGGGCTCGAACCCCTGTCCCCTGTGTTGGCAGGCGGATTCTTAACCACTGTGCCACCAGGGAAGCCCCCTGCGAGTGACATTTTTTAGTTGGCCGAACCCTGAAAAAAGAATTTTGTGCATGGTTAGGACTTGCTAAGATTAGAATTAAATTTATTTGAGTAAATAAATTTTTATATTAAAAGTAAGCTAATATAGGGACTTCCCTGGTGGTCCAGTGGTAAAGAATCTGCCTTCCAATGCAGGGGATGAGGATTCGATCCCTGGTTGGGGAACTAAGATCCCACATGTCATGGGGCAACTAAGCCTGCGTGCCACAACTACTGAGTCCGGGCGCCTCAACTAGAGAGCCTGCCTGCTGCAAACTACGGAGCCCATGTGCCCTGGAGCCCGCACGCCACAACTAGAGAGAGAAAACCCGTATGCCACAGCTAGAGAGAAGCCCGCACGCTGCAACAAAGATCTGCATACCACAGCTAAGACCCGATGCATCAAATAAAAAAGAAAAAAAAAAGTAAGGTGGTATAAAACAAGAATTTTTTAAAAATTGAAGTATAGTTGATTTATTGATACAATGTTGTGTTAGTTTCAGGTGTACAGCAAAGTGATTCAGCAAAACTAGAATTTGTTTTTCTTTCCGTTTTAAGAGAACACAGTTTTCTTGGAATATTGATCTGCTTTTGATAACAAATTGTAAAGTTTCTTTACCTTTTTCTTTTTTTGCGGTACACGGGCCTCTCACTGTTGTGGCCTCTCCCATTGCAGAGCACAGGCTCCGGACGCGCAGGCTCAGCGGCTATGGCTCACAGGCCCAGCTGCTCCGCGGCATGTGGGATCTTCCTGGACCGGGGCACGAGCCCGTGTGCCCTGCGTCGGCAGGCGGACTCTCAACCACTGCGCCACCAGGAAAGCCCTCTTTACCTTTTAAGTAATCTGTTGTAACTTTCTGTATTTGCCGTTAAAATCTTTTATTGTCACTTTGGTTGAGTGAATAAGTACTGTTTCACAGTGACCTGTGAGCCTATTTGACTAAGTGTTTTAAAACCTTTTCATATCCTTGATAAAATTCCCCATGTCGAATTCTAAGTGAAGTTCTTTTGACCTCTAGCTAACTTGGGATGCTTTTGAGGGCCCCTGAAACATCCCAAAGAGAGATATTAAACTAATTACGTTTATTTGGTATGTTAAATTACTGAGAAACATTGTCAAGTAAGTGGTGATAAACCTTCTTAGGTTATATTGTGTGGGTACATGTCATTAATATAGATATTCTAGAAATTATATGGAAATCCTAAAAATCTGATTTGTCTTAGTATAATATTATCAGTCATAATTCTAGTTATTCCTTAAAATGTATGTCACAGAAATAACCAAATTTCTTTGTCAGTTGCATTGTAATCAGATCTTTATGCCATTTTAAGTCTTTAAAATTTTTTAAATTTTATTGACGTATAGTTGATTTATAATGTATTAATTTCTACTGTACAACACAGTGATTCAGTTATACATATACACATTCTTTTTCATATTCTTTTCCATTATGGTTTATCACAGGATATTGAATATAGTTCCCTGTGCTGTACAGTAGGACCTTGTTGTTTATCCATTTTATATATAATAGTTTGCATCTGCTAATCCCAAACTCCCAATCCATCCCTCCCCCCCTCCCCCTCCCCCCCCCGCAACCACAAGTCTGTTCTCTATGTCTGTGAGTTGGTTTCTGTTTTGTAGATAAGTTCGTCCTATTTTATTTTATCTTAAAAATTTATTTATTTTTTGGCCACACTGTGAGATGTGTGAAACTTCCCTGACTAGGGATCGAACCCACAGTGGAAGCGTGGAGTTTTTACCACTGGACCACCAGGGAAGTCCCATTTTTGTCATATTTTAGATTCCACATATAAGTGATATCATATGGTATTTTGCTTTCTCTTTCTGACTTACTTCACTTAGTGTGATAATCTCTAGGTCCATCCATGTTGCTGCAAATAGCATTATTTCATTCTTTTTTATGACTGAGTAGTATTCCACTGTATATATGTACCACATCTTCTTTATTCATCTGTTGATGGACATTTAGGTTGTTCCCATGTCTTGGCTGTTGTAAGTAGTGCTGCAATGAAAGGGGGTGGGATGCATGTATCTTTTTGAATTATAGTTTTCTCTGGATATATGCCCAGGAGTGGGATTGCAGGATCATATGGCAACTCTATTTTTACTTTTTTGAGGAACTTCTATACTGTTTTCCATAGTGGCTGCACCAATTTACATTCCCACCAACAGTGTAGGAAGGTTCCGTTTTCTCAACACCCTCTCCAGTATTTGTTATTTATAGACTTTTTAATGATGGCCATTCTGACTGGTGTGAGGTGATACATTGTAGTTTTTTAAAAATGTTTATTTATTTATTTGGTTGCGCCAGGTCTTGTTTGCAGCAGGTGTGCTCCTTAGTTGCGGCTCGTGGACTCCTTAATTGCGGCATGCGAACTCTTAGTTGTGGCATGTGTGTGGGATCTAGTTCCCTTACCAGGGATCGAACCCGGGCCCCCTGCATTGGGAGCGCAGAGTCTTAGCCACTGCACCACCAAGGAAGTCCATCCCCATTGTAGGATTTTTTTTTAAATCACTTTTCAAAATTTATTTACTTATTATATTTTAAAGGGAACTTTATTTATTTATTTATGGCTGCGTTGAGTCTTCATTGCTGCGCAGGCTTTCTTTAGTTGCAGTGAGCAGGGGCTACTCTTCATTGCAGTGCATGGGTTTCTCTTTGCGGTGGATTCTCTTGTTGCGGAGCACGGGCTCTAGGCACGTGGGCTTCAGTAGTTGTGGCACAAGGCCTCAGTAGTTGTGGCGTGCAGGCTCAGAAGTTGTGGTGCACAGGCTTAGTTGCTCCGTGGCATGTGGATCTTCCCGGACCAGGGCTCGAACCCGTGTCCCCTGCATTGGCAGGTGGATTCTTAACCACTGCACCACCAGGGAGGCCCCCCCATTGCAGTTTTGATTTTCATTTCTCTAATAATTAGTGATGTTGAGCATCTTTTTGTGTGCCTGTTGGCCATCTGTATGTCTTCTTTGGAGAAATGTCTATTTAGGTTTTCTGTCCATTTTTTGATTGGGTTATTTGTTTTTGTTAGTTGTATGAGCTGTTTGTATATTTTGGAAATTAAGCCCTTGTTGGTCATATCATTTGCAAATATTTTCTCCTAGTCCATAGATTGTCTTTTCATTTTGTTTATGATTTCTTTTTCTGTACAAAAGCTTGTAAGTTTGATTAGGTCCCATTTGTTTATTTTTGCTTTTATTTCTATTGCCTTGGGAGACTGACCTAAGACAGCCATTTTAAGTCTTTTGTCACTTACAATCATCGTTTTGCTCTGATGCTTTTATAAAATGAAGATCTTCAGGAAGATTCATAAGAGAACTTTTTGACAAATATAGGTTTCTGATGAGTTGTAGATCATACTACTAAGCTGGAAAACCTTTCCTCTTATGCTAACTATGACCTGCAGCAAGTTGATGAAGTATACCTTTGTAAAAGAAGATGAAACATTTATCTTTTTCTCTTTACCTGATCCCTCCAGAATTTGCCTTCTCCAGCTGGCTCCCCTCTGGACTTGATGACTTCTTGTGATCCAGATTACAACTAGTTATACTATACTAATCATTGTTTTAATTTGTTCTCTCTTGGTTGTTTTCAAGCTGTTTATGCTTTGTATCTCTTTTTGTTGTACTATGACCTTATTAATGTTACTAGCTATATTACTTACATCCTGTCTGTTTTATAGGATGGTTGTCTCTTGCATTACCCAATGTGTAACCAGGCCTCTGACAAAATTAATGATGACTAAACATCTGGAGGCAATTGATCACATTTATAGCTCTATATAAAATTAATTGTATGGGCTTCCCTGGTGGCACAGTGGTTAAGAATCCGCCTGCCAATGCAAGGGACACGGGTTCGAGCCCTGGTCCGGGAAGATCCCACGTGCCACGGAGCAGCTAAGCCCATGCGCCACAACTACTGAAGCCCATGCGCCTAGAGCCCGTGCTCTGCAACGAGAAGCCACTGCAGTGAGAAGCCACACACTGCAAGGAAGAGTAGCCCGCGCTCGCCGCAACTAGAGAAAGTCTGTGCAGAGCAATGAAGACCCAATGCAGCCAAAAATAAATAAATTAATAAATTTAAAAAATTTATTGTAATAGTGCAACTGTAGATATGGGAAGAAGCAACAATGGAAAACATTTCCTCGTTGATAATAGACTTGCTAGACGGATGATCCAGAGAATTTTAGGTTATTAACAGGGTCTAATCCAGATACAGCACATGAATAGCCTATCACCGAGATCCTCACCTGACCTAGCAATGAGCCTTCCTAGCACCAGGGGTCAAATTGGTCATGAAATGCCTCTCAAACCTCGATAAGATTTATGCCCAAGGGGCACTGTAAAGAAAAAATGTTTCCCGTGATTCCAGTTCTGCAAGGATCAAGCCATCAGCTTGAGTCACCCACCAACAGTGCATCCTAAGGGGAATTCAGGATGGAGAAAAACAGGAAGCATTCTGTGCTTTGGATATATTGACCCTGGGATAGTTAGGTTGCATATCTAAGAAAACTTTCAGTGACCCCAGATTCTTACGTCTTCCCATACATAGAAAAGCACTAAAATCAGTAACTTGAGATATCTGTTCTTTGTGATTAGCAGTAATCTTTTTTTTTCTTTGGCCATACGGCACATCTTGCAGGATCTTAGTTCCCCGACCAGGGATTGAAGCCATGCCCCTGCAGTGGAAGCGCGGAGTCCTAACCACTAGACCGCCAGGGAATTCCCGGCAGTAATTTTTTTATGTTTGACTACATGTTTTTTCCAGCAAAAAAATTCATATATATCCTGGCTCCGCCCTTACTCTTCAGAGCAGTTCCTCAGAGCTCTCTGAGAGGCTGTCTCCTGGGCTATAGTCTTCAGTAAGGCCCCCGAATAAAAGTTAACTCATAACTTTTACATTATGCATTTTTCTTTCAGTTGACAGGGCCTTGAATGATTTATATTCTTTGAGATGGTCAAAGTACAGCCACGGTGGAGACAGGAGAGGCTCAGAAAAAAAAAAAAAGCATTTTATTATACTCACACTGTTCATGTTGGTCTCAGCCTATGGTAGTGATGCCAAAATTTGATCAGCCAGGAATGCCTGAGATACTCACCTAGGCTTGTACTGCTTGTGGCGAGCCCTGATAGACAATTCCCCACCTGAGTCAGTGTGGTTGCTGGACAGGCCCTTGTGGTTCTATCATGATGGTAAGATGAATCTCAGCAACAACCATCAGGGTTATTGGAAGAAACAAGATTAATTACTAACAAGTTCTGGGCCCAAGGGTTGTGGGTGGTAGTGGGGAGCACACCAGGAGACTCAGACTTTATTGGGGTCCAAGGGCAAGGTAGCTAGGGTTTCTGGGGTTCACCCATTATTGGAGAATTTAAAACATAAGAGCGAGAATTAAAGCCCAGGGTGGGGGGACTTCCCTGGCAGCACAGTGGTTAAGAATCTGCCTGCCAAGGTAGGGGACACAGGTTCGAGCCCTGGTCCGGGAAGATCCCCCATGCCGTGGAGCAACTAAGCCCGTGCGCCAAAACTACTGAGCCTGAGCTCTAGAGCCCACAAGCCACAACTACTGAAGCCCATGTGCCACAACAACTGAAGCCCGCACGCCTAGAGCCCATGCTCTGCAACAAGAGAAGCCCCTGCCCTGCAATGAGAAGCCCGTGCACCACAACGAAGAGTAGCCCCCGCTCGCCGCAACTAGGGAAAGCCCGTGCGCAGCAACAAAGACCCATCGCAGCCCAAAGTAAATAAATACATACATACATACGAACCTTGAGTATATTGAAAAAAAGAGAAACAAAACAGAAAAACCCAGGGTGGGAAAAGCTGGGTGACTCAAGTAGTCAGTTGCCTGGGTCACCCAGGGCTTTCTAGACAGGGAATTCATGGATGGTGCAGCCTGGCTCTATCTAGTTGTGTAGTTGGCAAGATGGATGTCTTTGAAATGGATGCCTCAGCAGTCAGAAGCTTAAAATCAGGCACTTATGTTACAGTCAAAAATGTGCCTTAGTGTCGGGCAGTTACACTACACCCATCCTAGAGACAGGAGGCATGGCGTGCCACACCACCCCGTGCGGGGCCATGTGGGAAAGATACCAGGGCAGTCAGGAGGCAGAAGTCTGGAGGGTGGGAATGGATAGAGTTTAGGCTACAGGCTTTCTTGGGGGTTTCTCCAGCAAAAGCAAAGCAGGGCAGAGTGAACAGTTTAGGATTGGCTAGTTTGAATAATTTTGGTGGGCTTTGGACTACAGGGGTGGTACCTAGTTGCCTGGTACCTGGCCCTGGGATGATGCAGGCAAGGGAATATTGCTGGGGACAGGGTGAGGGGGTGGGTACAGGCCAGGCAGAGGAGGTCTGGCTCTGAATTCGTTAGTTTGCATATCAAAGGCATGCTCCCAGCTGGGCCCTTTGCTGCCTCTTAAATTGCCTTGCCTTGGAACGGACAGTTTCTCCCCAGACAGAAAGGTTTTGTAAGATGTCAAAACATCATAATACACAGAATATTTTAGATATTTACAATACAGTTGGTCCTCTGATGTTTTGACATATTAAGGAAAGTTTGGAGTGATGATAGATTGGTAAAGATTTTAAGAGAGTAGGGCATAAGTTGTCCTAAACAGCATAGAAAATAATTTATTATGAGAGTAAAGGAGGAATACAACAGAAGTACAAGGAGTGACCTCAGGCCGGCCCATAATTAAGGTTCCCATTGTATGGCATTAGCTAAAATCAATCTGAAATTGTGTGTGGGGAGCTCTAATATATCTTGGTGGAGTTGTGAACTGTGTTAGGAATATGCTCAGGTCAAATTATGTTGTTGGAGGTGTCGATGGAAATAATAAATAATCTATAATAAGAATAGAAAAGCGGCTTCCCTGGTGGCGCAGTGGTTAAGAATCTGCCTGCCAATGCAGGGGACACGGGTTTGATCCCTCGTCTGGGAAGATCCCACATGCCGCGGAGCAACTCAGCCCGTGCACCACGACTACTGAGCCTGCGCTCCAGAGCCCGCGAGCCACAACTACTGAGCCCGTGTGCCACAACTACTGAAGCCCACATGCCTAGAGCCCATGCTCCACAAGAGAAGCCACCACAGTGAGAAGCTGTGCACCACTATGAAGAGTGGCCTCTGCTCACTGCAACTAGAGAAAGCCCATGTGTGGCAAGAAAGACCCAATGCAGCCAAAAATAAATAAATAAAATAAATAAATTTATTTAAAAAGTGAACATCCATTTAAAAAAAAAAAAGAAAACAGTTTTACTCAAGCCAAACTGAGGACTATAGCCCAGGAAACATCTCTCAGTAGCTCTGCGGGGACTGCCCCACAGAGGTAGTGGAGGAGCCAGGATATATGTGAATTGTTTTGGCTGGGAAATACATGTAGACAAGCATACATCTTGGTGAAAGATTACTGCTCATCACAAGGAACAGATATCTCAAGTTAATGGTTTTAGTGTTTTTCCATCTGTGGGGAGATGCAAGAATCTGGGGTCATTGAAACTCTTCCTTAGTACATATCTTTACTATCTAGGAGGCCGTATATCCAAAGCACAAAATGCTTCATCCTTTATTCTTTAATAGTTTCTTTAATAGCTAAAGCAGATGTACAGTGTATGTTTGACAGGCCATAAGAGTATTTTAGTTAGCAAGAAGTTCAAGTTAAATCATGTATAAGCCGGAATGACTTCCCTATACCTCAGTATGTGAAACTTTCTTCCATTAGAGGATATGAAATAAGTCAGTACGTGCAACTTCTGTAAAGATTAGTGGTATTTGTATGTAATTATAGGAAAGGAGTGGTTGTGGAGATCATGGTGGAAAGCTGGAGTAGAGGAAAGCACTGAGGAGTGAGTGGTTCTCTTACCAGGGGGTCCAGGGGTTGACTGATAAGAGGCAGATGCCTCCTGGGGAAAGCAGTGGTCTCCATTAATTTTCAGGATGGTGCAGGTAGTAGTAACCTTTGCCAGATTTCCCTTTAGGCATGGGCGTGTAAGGGGTGTCCATTTTAGCAGAGAGCAAGGAATATACCAGGATCATGGGCTAAGCAGACAGTGAGCCCAGAAACATGACACAATTCTTAAACGAAAAAAAAAGCAATAAATGTCCGGTGTCCGATCTGTGCTTTAGGAGAGGCAGTATATAGGGTCACTGAGGCAGAGGTTTTAGTGTCGGGATGAAGTTGTCTCCAGTGCAGGGAGTGAAGTCATTTCCAAAGGCAAGTCTTGGACAGGGGCAATGTCATTTGAGGCAGTGTCCTCTCCAGTGGTGACCTCTGTCAACCAAAAAATAATGCAGGAGGCTGCAAATAAGAAAAGAGTTTATTTGGTGTCTTAAGAATTGCAGTTCAGGGACTTCCCTGGTGGCACAGTGGTTGAGTCCGCCTGCCGATGCAGGGGACACGGGTTCGAGCCCTGGTCTGGGAAGATCCCACATGCCGCGGAGCAGCTCAGCCCGTGCACCACAACTACTGAGCCTGCGCTCTAGAGCCCATGAGTCACAACTACTGAAGCCCGTGCCCCTAGAGCCTGTGCTCCGCAACAAGAGAAGCCACCGACCGCAGTGAGAAGCCTGTGCACCACAACAAAGAGTAGCCCCTGCTTGCCACAACTAGAGAAAGCCCGGGTGCAGCAACAAAGACCCAATGCAGCTGAAAACAAACAAACAAACAAAAACAAACAAAAAAAGCAGTTCAGGAAGCACAGATTTGGGTAACCCCAAAACAATGTTCTGGAGAATAGAAAGAGTCAGGGACTTGCAAACACAAAAAGCCATGAGGTTGTTAAAAGTTCCTGGTGAGAACTGTGATTGACTCTGACTTGAAATTTCTGAGTCAGGATATATTTTTCCTGTTGATATATTACTCAGCAGGAATCACTAGTTATTTTAGGGTAGGGGTCTGATAAATATCTTGAGTTTCTGGCAGATGTGCTGGTGACTTCATTAGGACAATAAGTGGTTAAAAGGTCAGATTTCATCCAGACTGAGATGTGCATAAGTCACAGTGCCTTAATGGCCTCCCGCTTCCAGTTTAGAGAGCAATACCAACTCCATTTTTATTTTCCTTTCACAACTCCTGGGCTATGGTGATGTTGTGTGGGATATGGGACTGGAGTATCCCTTCCAAGTGGATCCCCACCAGTTGATATGTATCTTGACATTTGCCATGTTTAGTTGAAACAATGGCCACGTTTAGTTGTAGGCTCTGGACCTGCAGATTGTAAACCAGTGAGAAAGCACCCAGACCAGTAGTAATAAGACTAATAGTCCATAGAATGGTGTGCAGCTGCACCTGACAGGGTTTTTTGTGTTTGTTTGTGAAGTCTAGGCTCAAATGGTTCCCATACCAGAGGAGTAACTGTCTGGCCCTTGGATAATTTATGGTTGATGGGTCCCAGGAGAATGTGAGCCCTGGATCTGGCCTCCAGCCTTATGGAATGGGGGCAAGATTGAAAATTCATAAAGATGGGTTAAGGCCAGGTAGGGTATTTATAAAGATGGGTTAAAGCCAAGTCTGGCTCTGGATTGGTTGGCTTGCGTATCAAAAGCATGCTTCTAGGTGGACCCTTTGCTATCTCAAGAAGTGGCTGACCCCAAGGGTCAGTCTCTCCCCAGCTAGAAAGACTGATGTCAAAACATCATAATATACAGGAAATTATAATTATTTACAGTACGAAACCATTGTACAAAATCTGCTTAGTGAAGGAGTAATTATCATTATCCCCAGTGCTTCTCCTTTGAACAGCCAGATTTGGCCTTTTCTTAAACCTGGAAAGAATGAATGACACCTCGCAGTGGATTGCTGCAAACTTGAGGCTCTGATCTCACCAAATAAGCCCCTATTCCCAGTCCCCAGCATTATGGAAATTACTGACTCCATCCACTCAGCAACGGGTAAATATCCTGTTATCACAGATTTGACTCAGTGTTCTGTTCAGTGCCCATTTCAATGACTCTTAGATACA
The DNA here is from genome assembly GCF_003676395.1 of Aethalodelphis obliquidens. Classification (NCBI taxonomy): domain Eukaryota; kingdom Metazoa; phylum Chordata; class Mammalia; order Artiodactyla; family Delphinidae; genus Aethalodelphis; species Aethalodelphis obliquidens. The sequence goes on along the minus strand of NW_020837997.1, from coordinate 4,747,926 downwards.
CCTTTATCTGGTTACCCTCAGGGAACCTAAACGCCACTGCAACGACGGCACATAGCCTCTGCAGGCAAGACTTGAACTGCAGACACCTGCTCCAGGAGCAGAGGTGTGATGTTACATTAATGACGTTCTCCTCTGAGGACATTCGTTTCACAGTCATTCAGAACATAAAGATATTCGGAAAAGGGGCACATCCTTGCCTTCTTTCTGATGCTACCAGGAGAAAGCTTCTAGTCTCTCATCAACTATGATGTTAGCTGCAAGTTTCTTATGGATGTTTCTTTCTCCTCAAGAAGAGAAAGTCCCCTCTATCCTACCTTGCTCTTATAAATGGATGTTGGTTTTTAAAAATACTTTTTCATTTTCATTAACCGCCCCCTTCCATTTCTAAGATTAGTAATTTCTGTCTTCCCTCTTTTTTCTCAGTTAGCTTGACTAGATGTTTATCAATATTATTAACCTCAAAGAACCAGCTTTTGGTTTTATTAATTATGCCTTTTGATTTCCCTCAATTACACTGTTTTCTAATTTTTTGGTATATGAATTTTATATTATTACTTCGGGTTTCATGATATTTTTAACCACTTTATATATATATATATATATATATATATATATAAAGTATATATAAAGACGCCATCATGTTTATCTTTTATCAGCCAACATGTTTTGAGTTCTTTAGCAGATGGAGAGCACTGTTTTCCATAGATAAATCACCATTCTTTGGTTGTACACACCTACTCTAAGAAAAACTGCACAATAAATTGAACACAGTCATATTTCATTATATCTTATGCCAGTTACTATTTTCCATGAAAGAAAAACAGAACCAAATCTCAATTATACTGTATTTTCTCCCCTCAACAGAGACTATTCGCCTGTGGATCCAGACCCATCTCTGATTAGGTCACACAGTTATTAAATGCATGTCATTCTGGGCATTTTACCCATAGCTTTACATGGACCTTCTACCTGAATCCTTACACCACCACAATGAAATGGAATTATTATTATTAAAATTAGGTAAACGATGAAACGGAGGCATGTAGAAAGGTAAAGCAACATATAAATGCACAGAACACATATTCTTTGAAAAATTTATCTGAAAATGTTGTTTGGTGATTATAAGAAGGAAGAATAGGCAGGTACAGTAGTAACATATTGTAGATTAAAAAACTAAGGTTGATTGTGCATTCAGGATAAGAAATCCGACATTTCCTAGCTCTTTGTACATACCATGAAATATTTAATTTACCCCTCTAAACCACTTGAATATTTATAAACAGTGAAACCTACCTTATGTGACTGTTGTGAAAATAAATCAGAACACAGAGTATGAAGTATTTAATATGGTTCATTGAATCAAAAATATTTATTTTAGTTATATTGTTACTATTTCATTTATCCATTCATCCAGCAAACATTATTGAGGTGCTACCATGTTGGAGATACTGCACACATGGTGGGGCCACAGGTGTGAATATCCCAATCACTGTTATCACAGCTTCAAAGCCTTGCTTCTCAAAGAGTGGTTCATGGGTCATCAGCATTACCATCACCATCACTTGGAAACTTGATATAAATACAGAATATCAAGCCACATTCCAGACCCACTAAATCAGAATCTGCATTTTAACAAGGCACTAGTGTTCAGCGTAAACATTAAACTTTGAGAAGCACTGCTTTACAAGATGGGCAAATAGTGATACAAAGCAGGGCTGTCAGTTCTATGATATTTGAAATGTGTTTCTCTAAGAGGTGAGACAGAAAGTCACTGATGTATATCATAGCTGCCAGTCCTTAGATATACTTAAGCATAGGGAGATATTAGAGTATCTAAAAGGAATTCCTTAATCAGAGAGAGATGGTCACAAAGGCTTGCCAGGTGATGATTTTCCTAGTGTACCTTGAGGAATATACGTGAAAATCAAGCAAAGGGACCAGGAATGGAGTAGGTTTAAGAATGGAGGAGGTTCATAGGGGGGAGGCAGTTGATGTGGTAGATGTCAAATATAAAGGCATATTACATTATTTATCCATATTCACTATATATGGATATATATATTCAATACTATATATGGATATACTAAGTATATATAGATATGTATATATCCAGACTAATGAGTATATGTGTATTAATATATATATACATATAATCTATATAATGTACATACTATATAGTATACTAACAAGTATATATATGGGTATATATATTTCTACACAGGTTAACTAATAGATACACACACATGGATACACATATACAAAATATCTAAGTGTTCATATTGTAGTTTGGGATTTCAAATTCATGGTGGTGTTTGTGTCTAATAATGCTAAGAAAATGATTGTGGTATTTATACACATCCTTTATTATTTATAATTAAGATTCCTTAAGATAATAATGCAATAGGGACTTCCCTGGTGGCGCAGTGGTTAAGAATCTGCCTGCAAATGCAGGGGATATGGGTTCGAGCCCTGGTCCAGGAAGATCCCACATGCCATGGAGCAACCAAGCCTGTGTGCCACAGGTACTGAGCTTGCACTCCACAAACCACAACTACTGAAGCCCGCGCACCTAGAGGCCGTGCTCCACAACAAGAGAAGCCACCACAATGAGAAGCCTGCAAACTGCAACGAAGACCCAACACAGCCATAAATAAATAAATAAATAATAAAAAAATAATGCAATATATCTTATTAAAGGAAGACTAACAAATGATATGACCGTCATTTAAATTAATGTTCCTGCTCCTGATGAGTAAACCAGAGAACATATTGATTCTTTGGATTGTCTCCATTTTCAAAGAAGTTATAAACTTCTTAGGTGATCTTAATTTTGTTTCTAATTGAAATTTGGATCATATCACATAGGATTCTTCATAAATTATATTGGGATCTAAAAAGAACTGTATATTCCTTCTATAATTAATGAACTCACAAAGTGAATAAATTTGAAAAATTGAGAACTATTGTTGGCATTCACTTGATATACAAAATAGAAGGGTTAATAAATATTTGAGAAAGAAAGCACTTTATTCAAATGTTGTTATTATCTCTATATTTACCCTTACTCAGTGTTCTAATTCTTGACATGTAATGGAAAGTCTTACACAGGTTAACTAAGAGGATGAATCAAAAGACTATTCTACTTAAAACAGGTGTAAAAATTTGAAATTAAGTTAGGATATATTGTAATAGATGTATAAATTGGCAAGTTGCTTCTGTTTTAAATGATCTCTGTTGGTTTCCCACAATTACATTTTCTAATTCTTGTTATTTTTCCTGCATTTACTTAGATTTAATTCATTTTCTTTTTGTAGTTTCCTTAGGTAGACACTTACATTATTTTTTTAATAAATTTATTCATTTATTTACTTTTGGCTGTGTTGGGTCTTAGTTGCTGAGTGCGGGCTTTCTCTAGTTGTGGGGAGTGGGGGCTACTCTTTGTTGCGGTGCACAGGCTTCTCATTGCGGTGGCTTCTCTCATTGCGGAGCATGGGCTCTACGTACGTGGGCTCAGTAGTTGTGGCTCACGGGCTCTAGAGCGCTGGCTCAGTAGTTGCGCATGGGCTTAGTTGCTTCACGGCATGTGGGATCTTCCTGGACCAGGGCTCGAACCCGTGTCCCCTGCACTGTCAGGTGGATTCTTAACCACTGTGCCACCAGGGAAATCCAACCTTGTATTTTTAAAATTTATTTTATTCAGGTATAGTTGATGTACAATGTGTTAATTTCTGCTGTACAGCAGTTAGTTATACATATATATATATACATTCTTTTTCATATTATTTTCCATTATGGTTTATCACAGGATATTGAATATAGTTCCCTGTGCTATACAGTAGGACCTTGTTGTTTATCCATTCTATATATAGTAGTTTGCATCTGCTAATCCCAAACTCCCAATCCATCCCTCCTCTACTCCCACTTCCTGCTTGGCAACCACAAGTCTGTTCTCTATGTCTGTGAGTTTGTTTCTGTTTCATAGATAAGTTTATTTGTGTCATATTTTAGATTCCACATATAAGTGATATCATATGGTATTTGTCTTTCTCTTTCTGACTTACTTCACTTAGTATGATAATCTCTAGGTACATCCATGTAGCTGCACATGGCATTATTTCATTCTTTTTTAATGCCTGAGTGTATTCCACTGTGTATATGTACCACATCTTCTTTATCCATTCATCTATCGTTGGACATTTAGGTTGTTTCCATGTCTTGGCTATTGTGAATAGTGCTGCTATGAACATAGGGGTGCATGTATCTTTTTGAATTAGAGTTTTATCTGGTTATATGCCCAGGATTAGGATTGCTTGGTCATATAGCAACTCTATTTTTAGTTTTGGGGTTTTTTTTTTTGGCAGTGCCGCACGGCATGCGTGATCCTAGTGACACAACCAGGGATCGAACCCTCGCCCCTCACAGTGGAAGCGCGGAGTCCCAACCACTGGGCTACCAGGGAAGTCCCTATTTTTAGTTTTTTGAGGAACCTCCATACTATTTTCCATAGTGACTGCACCACTTTACATTCCCACCAACAGTGTAGGAGGGTCCCCTTTTCTCTACACCCTCTCCAGCATTTGTTATTTGTAGACTTTTTAATGATGGCCATTCTGACCGGTGTGAGGTGGTACCTCACTGTAGATTTGATTTGCATTTCTCTAATAATTTAGACGCTTACATTATTGATTATAGATCTTTTCTACAGTATGCATTCAGTGGTATAAATTTCCCTCTAGGTACTGAATTTGCTGTATCCCACAAAATTTGATAAGTTGTATTTTCATTTTTATTTAATTCAAAATAATGTTTAATTGTTCTCAAGACTTCTTTGATTCATGTGTTATTTAGAAGTGTGTTGTTTAATCTCCAAGTATTTGGGGGTTTTCCACTATCTTTCCGCGATTGATTTCTAGACTAATGCCAGTGTGGTCTGAGCATATTTTGTATGATTTCTTTTTTTTTTCTTTCAAATCTATTAAGGTGCATTTTATGTCCCAGAATGTGGTCTTTCTTGGTGAATGTTCCATGTGAACTTGAGAAGAATGTGTATTCTGCTGTTGTTGCCTGAAGTATTCCATAGATTACAATTAAGTCCAGTTGTGTCATCGTGCTGTTCAGTTCAACTTTGTCCTTCCTGATTTTTTGCTTGCTGGAATTTATGATTCATGATAAGGGGGTGTTGAAGTCTACCGCTATAGTAGTGGATTCATTTCTCCTTGCAGGTCTATCGGTTTTTTAAAAAAATAATTGATTTATTTATTTTGGCTGCACCAGGTCTTAGTTGTGGCATGTGGGATCTTTGTTGAGGCATGCAGGATCTTGTGGTTGTGGCACACAGACTTCTTAGCTGCGGCATTTGGGCTATTAGTTGCGGCATGAGGGCTTTTAGTTGTGGCATGTGGGATCTTAGTTCCCCAGCCAGGGATCGAACCTGGGCCCCCTGCATTGAGAGTGCAGAGTCTTACCCAGTGGACCACCAGGGAAGTCCCTCTGTCCGTTTTTGCCTTGTATACTTTGCCCCTCTGTTGTTACACACATACACGTGAAGGATTGCTATGTCTTCTTGGAGACGTGGCCCCTATATAATTATGTACTGCCCTTCCTCATTCCTGTGAGTTTTCATTGCTCTGCAGTCTGCTTTGTCTGAAATTAATATAGCTATGCCAGTTTTCTTTTGTTTGGTGTTGGCATGGTATATGTTTGTCCATCCTTTTACTTTTATCTATCTCTGTGTTTATATTCAAAGTGTGCTTCTTGTAGACAACATATAATTAGGTCTTATTTTATTATCTACTATGACAGTTTGTGTCTTTCCATGTGGTATTTAGACCACTGATGCTTAAAATGATTGATACAGTTGGATTAATATCTACCATATTTTTTACTATTTTCTTACTACTTCTTTATTTACTTTGGCTCCGCCAGGTCTTAGTTGCAGCATGAGGGATCTTTAGTTGTGGCATGTGAACTCTTAGTTGCAGCATGCATGTGGGATCTAGTTCCCTGACCAGGGATCGAACCCAGGCCCCCTGCATTGGGAGTGTGGAGTCTTAGCCAGTGGACCACCAGGGAAGTCCCCACTTTAAAAGTTTTATCCTGCTTGGTATTCTCTGAGCTTCCTGAATCTGTGCCTTTGGTGTCTATCATTAATTATGGGAAGATCTCATTAACTAACTGAGATCTTCAGTTATTTCTCCTGTTCCTTTCTGTCTTCTCCTTCAGATATTTCCATTATGTTTATGTTACACCTTTTGTTAATTGTTCCAGAGTCTGTTCTTTTTGATCTTTATTTTCCCTTTGCATTTCATATTAGAAGATTCTATTGGCATTTCTTCAAGCTCACTGATTGTTTCCTCAGACATTTCCAGTGTACTGATGAACCCCTCAAAGGCACTCTTCATTTCTGTTACAGTGTTTTCTATTTATTGCATTCCCTTGTGATTCTTAGGGTTTTCACCTCTGTTTACATTACCAATCTGTTCTTTTTTTAAAAAAAACATTTTTATTGGAGTATAATTGCTTTACAATGGTGTTTTAGTTTCTGCTTTATAACAAAGTGAATCAGTTATACGTATACATATGTTTCCATATCTCTTCCCTCTTGTGTCTCCCTCCCTCCCACCCTCCCTATCCCATCCGTCTAGGTGGTCACGAACCACCGAGCTGATCTCCCTGTGCTATGCAGCTGCTTCCCACTAGCTATTTATTTTACGTTTGGTAGTGTATATATGTCCATGCCACTTCTCACTTTGTCACAGCTTACCCTTCCCCCTCCCCATATCCTCAAGTCCATTCTCTAGTAGGTCTGTGTCTTTATTGCCATCTTACCCCTAGGTTCTTCATGACCTTTTTTTTCCCCTTAGATTCCACATATCTGTGTTAGCATATGGTATTTGTTTTTCTCTTTCTGACTTACTTCACTCTGTATGAAAGAATCTAGGTCCATCCACCTCACTACAAATAACTCAATTTCATTTCCTTTTATGGCTGAGTAATATTCCATTGCACATATGTGCCACATCTTCTTTATCCATTCATCTCTTGCTGGACACTTAGGTTGCTTCCATGTCCTGGCTATTGTAAATAGAGCTGCAGTGAACGTTTTGGTACATGACTCTTTTTGAATTACGGTTTTCTCAGGGTATATGTCCAGCAGTGGGATTGCTGGGTCTTATGGTAGTTCTATTTTTAGTTTTTTAAGGAACCTCCATACTGTTCTCCATAGTGGCTGTATCAATTTACATTCCCACCAGCAGTGCAAGAGTGTTCTCTTTTCTCCACACCCTCTCCAGCATTTATTGTTTGTAGATATTTTGATGATGGCCATTCTGACTGGTGTGAGATGATATCTCATTGTAGTTTTGATTTGCATTTCTCTAATGATTAATGATGTTGAGCATTCTTTGATGTGTTTGTTGGCAATCTGTATATCTTCTTTGGAGAAATGTCTATTTAGGTCTTCTGCCCATTTTTGGATTGGGTTGTTTGCTTTTTGTTATTGAGCTACATGAGCTGCTTGTAAATTTTGGAGATTAATCCTTTGTCAGTTGCTTCATTTGCAAATATTTTCTCCCATTCTGAGGGTTGTCTTTTAGTCTTGTTTATGGTTTGCTTTGCTGTGCAAAAGCTTTAAAGTTTCATTAGGTCCCATTTGTTTATTTTTGTTTTTATTTCCATTTTTCTAGGAGGCGGGTCAAAAAGGATCTTGCTGTGATTAATGTCATAGAATGTTCTGCCTATGTTTTCCACTAAGAGTTTGATAGTGTCTGGCCTTACATTTAGGTCTTTAATCCATTTTGAGTTTATTTTTGTGTATGGTGTTAGGGAGTGTTCTAATTTCATTCTTCTACATGTACCTGTCCAGTTTTCCCAGCACCACTTATTGAAGAGGCTGTCTTTTCTCCACTGTATATTTTTGCCTCCTTTATCAAAGATAAGGTGACCATATGTGCGTGGGTTTATCTCTGGGTTTCTATCCTGTTCCATTGATCTATATTTCTGTTTTTGTGCCAGTACCATACTGTCTTGATTACTGTAGCTTTGTAGTATAGACTGAAGTCAGAGAGCCTGATTCCTCCAGCTCCATTTTTCGTTCTCAAGATTGCTTTGTCTATTCGGGGTCTTTTGTGTTTCCATACAAATTGTGAAATTATTTGCTCTAGCTCTGTGAAAAATGCTAGTGGTAGTTTGATAGGAATTGCATTGAATATGTAGATTGCTTTGGGTAGTAGAGTCATTTTCACAATGTTGATTCTTCCAATCCAAGAACATGGTATATCTCTACATCTATTTGTATCATCTTTAATTTCTTTCATCAGTGTCTTATAATTTTCTGCATACAGCTCTTTTGTCTCCTTAGGTAGGTTTATTCCTAGATATTTTATTCTTTTTGTTGTAGTGGTAAATGGGAGCGTTTTCTTAATTTCACTTTCAGATTTTTCATCATTAGTGTATAGGAATGCCAGAGATTTCTGTGCATTAATTTTGTATCCTGCTACTCTACCAAGTTCATTGATTAACTCTAGTAGTTTTCTGGTAGCATCTTTAGGATTCTCTATGTGTAGTATCATGTCATCTGCAAACAGTGACAGCTTTACTTCTTCTTTTCCGATTTGTATTCCTTTTATTTCTTTTTCGTCTCTGATTGCTGTGGCTAAAACTTGCAAAACTATGTTGAATAATAGTGGTGAGAGTGGGCAACCTTGTCTTGTTCCTGATCTTAGTGGATATGGTTTCAGTTTTTCACCGTTGAGGATGATGTTGGCTGTGTGTTTGTCATATATGGCCTTTATTATGTTGAGGAAAGTTCCCTCTATGCCTACTTTCTGCAGGGTTTTTTTATCATAAATGGGTTTTGGCTTTTGTCGAAAGCTTTCTCTGCATCTATTGAGATGATCATATGGTTTTTCTCTTTCAATTTGTTAATATGGTGTATCACGTTGATTGATATGCGTATATTGAAGAATCCTTGCATTCCTGGAATGAACCCCAATTGATCATGTTGTATGATCCTTTTAATGTACTGTTGGATTCTGTTTGCTAGTATTTTGTTGAGGATTTTTGCATCTGTGTTCATCAGTGATATTGACCTGCAGTTTTCTTTGTGACATCTTTGGTTTTGGTATCAGGGTGATGGTGGCCTCATAGAATGAGTTTGGAAGTGTTCCTCCCTCTGCTATATTTTGGAAGAGTTTGAGAAGGATAGGTGTTATCTCTTCTCCAAATGTTTGATAGAATTTGCCTGTGAAGCCATCTGGTCCTGGGCTTTTGTTTGTTGGAAGATTTTTAATCACAGTTTCAATTTCAGTCGTTGTGATTGGTCTGTTCATATTTTCTATTTCTTCCTGGTTCAGTCTCAGCAGGTTGTGCATTTCTAAGAATTTGTCCATTTCTTCCAGGTTGTCCATTTTATTGGCGTAGAGTTGCTTGTAGTAATCTCTCATGATCCTTTGTATTTCTGCAGTGTCAGTTGTTACTTCTCGTTTTTCATTTCTAATTCTATTGATTTGAGTCTTCTCCCTTTTTTTCTTGATGAGTCTGGCTAATGGTTTATCAATTTTGTTTATCCTTTCAAAGAACCAGCTTTTAGTTTTATTGATCTTTGCTATCATTTCCTTCATTTCTTTTTCATTTATTTCTGATCTGATTTTTATGATTTCTTTCCTTCTGCTAACTTTGGGGTTTTTTTTGTTCTTCTTTCTCTAACTGCTTTAGGTGCAAGGTTAGGTTGTTTATTCGAGATGTTTCCTGTTTCTTAAGGTAGGATTGTATTGCTATAAACTTCCCTCTTAGAACTGCTGTTGCTGCATCCCATAGGTTTTCGGCTGTCGTGTCTCCATTGTCATTTGTTTCTAGGTATTTTTTGATTTCCTCTTTGATTTCTTCAGTGATCACTTGGTTATTAAGTAGTGTATTGTTTAGCTTCCATGTGTTTGTATTTTTTACAGATCTTTTCCTGTAATTGATATCTACTCTCATAGCGTTGTGGTTGGAAAAGATACTTTATACGATTTCCATTTTCTTAAATTTACCAAGGCTTGATTTGTGACCCAACATATGATCTATCCTGGAGAATGTTCCATGAGCACTTGAGAAAAATGTGTATTCTGTTGGTTTTGGATGGCATGTCCTATAAACATCAATTAAGTTCATCTTGTTTAATGTATCATTTAAAGCTTGTTTTCTTATTTATTTTCATTTTGGGTGATCTGTCCATTGGTGAAAGTGGGGTGTTAAAGTCCCCTACTATGATTGTGTTACTGTCAGTTTCCCCTTTTGTGGCTGTTAGTATTTGCCTTATGTATTGAGGTGCTCCTATGTTGGGTGCATAAATATTTACAATTGTTATGTCTTCTTCTTGGATCAATCCCTTGATCATTATGTAGTGTCCTTCTTTGTCTCTTCTAATAGTCTTTATTTTAAAGTCTATTTTGTCTGATATGAGAATTGCTACTCCAGCTTTCTTTTGATTTCCATTTGCATGGAATATCTTTTTCCATCCCCTCACTTTCAGGCTGTATGTGTCCCTAGGTCTGAAGTGGGTCTCTTTTAGACAGCATTTATATGGATCTTGTTTATGTATCCATTCAGCCAGTCTGTGTCTTTTGGTGGGAGCATTTAATCCATTTACATTTAAGGTAATTATCGATATGTATGTTCCTATTCCCATTTTCTTAATTGTTTTGGGTTTGTTATTGTAGGTCTTTTCCTTCTCTTCTATTTCTTGCCTAGAGAATTCCTTTAGCATTTGTTGTAAAGCTGGTTTGGTGGTGCTGAACTCTCTCAGCTTTTGCTTGTCTGTAAAGGTTTTAATTTCTCCATCAGATCTGAATGAGATCCTTGCTGGGTAGAGTAATCTTGGTTGTAGGTTTTTCTCCATCACCTTAAGTATGTCCTGCCAGTCCCTTCTGGCTTGCAGAGTTTCTGCTGGAAGATCAGCTGTTAACCTTATGGGGATTCCCTTGTGTGTTATTTGTTGTTTTTCCCTTGCTGCTTTTAATATGTTTTCTTTGTATTTAATTTTTGATAGTTTGATTAATATGTGTCTTGGCGAGTTTATCCTTGAATTTATCTTGTATGGGACTCTATGTGCTTCCTGGACTTGAACTATTTCCTTTCCCATATTAGGGAAGTTTTCAACTATAATCTCTTCAAATATTTTCAGTCCCTTTCTTTTTCTCTTCTTCTGGGACCCCTATAATTCGAATGTTGGTGCGTTTAATGTTGTCCCAGAGGTCTCTGGGACTGTCCTCAGTTCTTTTTATTCTTTTTTCTTTATTCTGCTCTGCAGTAGTTATTTCCACTATTTTATCTTCCGGGTCACTTATCCGTTCTTCTGCCTCAGTTATTCTGCTATTGATACATTGTAGAGTATTTTTAATTTCATTTATTGTGTTGTTCATCATTGCTTGTTTCCTCTTTAGTTCTTCTAGGTCCTTGTTAAATGTTTCTTGCATTTTCTCTATTCTATTTCCAAGATTTTGGATCATCTCTACTATCATTATTCTGAATTCTTTTTCAGGTAGATTGCCTATCTCCTCTTCATTTGTTAGGTCTGTGGGGTTTTTTTTTATCTTGCTCCTTTATCTGCTCTGTGTTTTTCTGTCTTCTTATTTTGCTTATTTTACTGTGTTTGGGGTCTCCTTTTTGCAGGCTGCAGGTTCGTAGTTCCTTTTGTTTTTGGTGTCTGTCCCCAGTGGCTAAGGTTGGTCAGTGGGTTTTGTAGGCTTCCTGGTGGAGGGGAGTAGTGCCTTGTTTCTGGTGGATGAGGCTGGATCTTGTGTTTCTGGTGGGCAGGTCCACGTCTGGTGGTGTGTTTTGGGGTGTCTGTGGCCTTATTATGCTTTTAGGCAGCCTCTCTGCTAATGGAGGGGGCTGTATTCCTGTCTTGCTAGTTGTTTGGCATAGGGTGTCCAGCACTGTAGCTTGCTGGTCATTGAGTGAAGCTGGTTGTTGGTGTTGAGATAGAGATCTCTGGGAGATTTTTGCCATTTGATATTACGTGGAGCTGGGAGGCCTCTTGTGGACCGGTGTCCTGAAGTTGGCTCTCCCACCTCAGAGGCACAGCCCTGACTTCTGGCTGGAGTACCTAGAACCTTTCATCCACATGGCTCAGAATAAAAGGGAGAAAAAATAGAAAGAAAGAGGACAAAATAAAATAAAATAAAAGATAAAATAAAGTTATTAAAGTAAAAAATAATTATTAAGAAAAAATTTTAAAAAGTTAAAAAAAGACGGACAGAACGCTAGGAAAATTGGTGAAAGCAAAAGCTATACAGAGAAAATCTCACAGAGAAGCATACACATACACACTCACAAAAAGAAGAAAAGGGGAAAAAATAATACATCTTGCTCCCAAAGGCCACCTCCTCAATTTGGGATGATTCGTTGTCTATTCAGGTATTCCACAGATGCAGGGTGCATCAAGTTGATTGTGGAGATTTAATCCGCTGCTTCTGAGGCTGCTGGGTGGGATTTCCCTTTCTCTTCTTTGTTCTCACAGCTCCCGGGGTTCAGCTTTGGATTTGGCCCCACCTCTGCATGTAGGTCACCTGAGGGTGTCTGTTCTTCGCTCAGACTGGACGGGGTTAAAGGAGCAGCTGGTTTGGTGGCTCTGGCTCACTCAGGACGGGGGGAGGGAGGGGTACAGATGCAGGGCGAGCCTGCGGCGGCAGAGACCAGCATGACGGTGCACCAGCCTGAGGCGCACCGTGCGTTCTCCTAGGGAAGTTGTCCCTGGATCACGGGACCCTGGCGGTGGCGGGCTGCACAGGCTCCCAGGAGGGGAGGTGTGGATAGTGACCTGTGCTCGCACACAGGCTTCTTGGTGGCTGCAGCAGCAGCCTTAGCGTCTCATGCCCGTCTCTGGGGTCCGCATTGATAGCCACAGCTCGCGCCCCTCTCTGGAGCTCCTTTAAGCAACGCTCTTAATCCCCTCTCCTTGCGCACCAGGAAACATAGAGAAAAGAAAAAGTCTCTTGCCTCTTCAGCAGGTCCAGACTTCTTCCCGGACTCCCTCCCGGCTAGCTGTGGCGCACTAGCCCCCTTCAGGCTGTGTTCACGCTGCCAACCCCAGTCCTCTCCCTGCAATCTGACCGAAGTCTGAGCCTCAGCTTCCAGCCCCTGCCCGCCCCGGCGGGTGAGCAGACAAGCCTCTCGGGCTGGTGAGTGCTGGCCGGCACCGATCCTCTGTGCGGGAATCTCTCCACTTTGCCCTCCGCACCCCTGTTGCTGTTCTGTCCTCCGTGGCTCCGAAGCTTACCCCCTCTGCCACCCGCAGTCTCCGCCCGCGAAGGAGCTTCTAGTGTATGGAAACCTTTCCTCCTTCAGAGCTCCCTCCCACTGGTGCAGGTCCCATCCCTATTCTTTTGTCTCTGTTTTTTCTTTTTTCTTTTGCCCTACCCAGGTACGTGGGGGAGTTTCTGGCCTTTTGGGAGGTCTGAGGTCTTTTGCCAGCGTTCAGTTGGTGTTCTATAGGAGCAGTTCCACGTGTAGATGTATTTCTGATGTATCTGTGGGGAGGAAGGTGATCTCCACGTCTCACTCTTCCGCCATCTTCTCAAATCCCCTACCCATCTGTTCTTGTATGACATCCACTCTTTCCATTAGAGCCTATATATAGCATGTTAATCACGGTCTGATAATTCCAACATCTTTGCTAAATCTGAATCTGGTTCTTTGCTTGCCCCGTCTCTTCAAACTTTGTTTTTTACGTCTTTTGGTAGACGTTTAAATTTGTTGTTGGAAGCTGCACCTGATATACTACGTGAAAAGAACTGAGTTAAATAGGACTTTACTGTAAGCTTTTACATTTCTCCTAGAGTTTCAGCTATGTTTACCATTTGCTGTAGGTGTCAGAGGCTGAAATATCCTCTTCAGTCAGGCACCGTTACAATAAACCAGAGCCCTGTGGGAGTGACCATATTGGTATAAATGTCTGGTATAGGAGGGCTTCTACTAATAAGGTGCCAGTAAGGCTGATCACAACAAAGTAGTGGGTACTAAAGGCTGGGGGTTGAGTCTAATGCCTCCAAAAGGAGGAAGAACTGTTTAGAAGACCATGCATTAATTTTGCAATGTTAACATGGTCTGTCTAAGCAAGGCTTTCTGGCATTCTGTGAGAGCTGTAGCCTGAGGTTGTCAGGGAGGTAAAAGTTCCACTATATGCTTTTTTAAAAGAGCCCAGTGTTGCATATTTTAAGAAATTAATTGAACACAACAAAATGGTCAGAACACTGAAGGCAATAAGGAGTATCTTGGTGGGTTCTTGCCTTTTGGCTTCAGAAGTGGCGTCTGGTGACATAGATGAGTAATATGCCTGTAGAAGCATCTATCATGGTCAGAGCATCATGAGTAGCTCCTGAAGAGGGGTGAAGGGTCCTGTAAAGTCTATTTGCCATCAGCTGTAGGAGCCCCACCCTTAGTCTTGGAAGTTAAACCGATCAATTTTATTGCCACTGGAATTTTAAAATGTGGAATAAGCTACATTTGTAAGTTAACCAAGGCAGAGGGGGTCCTGGCATTCTATCTAGACCTTTAGGGCAGAGGCCTGTCAATGTTTTTTATATTTTATGGGCCTCCTGGGCCAAGGTTATAGCATCAGGTCCGAGGTGTAGGCATGTGTCTCAGAAACTCAGGTCAGTTTATTGGCTTGAGTATTGAAATGGGCCTTTGAAGCGTGAGGTTTATTACGTGCATGGATGTGTCTGACCTTGACTTATATTTGGGTAATTGTGAGGCAAGATATTATGAGTTCTTTATCCCTAAAGGGTTGACTTTGGATAAGAAGGTCTTGGTGGTGGTTGAACCAGACAGCTAGACCATTGGCAATGGCCTAAAAATTTGCAAAAAAGGGTGCAGATGCACCTGACTGTTGGCCAGGACATCCTCTAGTGCTAGAATGATTTCCAGGAGTTTGATTAATTGTGCTGATGCTTGAGTCCCTTCTTTGAATGGGGATGGTGGTTTTTTTTTTTTTTTTTTAGAGATAGAAAGCAGCAGCTCTCCAGTGGACTCCTGATTGTGCTTGAAGCAACCGTCCATAAAACATACAAACCCTCCTGGTCACTCAGGTGATCTCAGAAGGCTTCTCAAGGGGCCATTGGGTCTAGAAAAAGGGAGACCTTCTCAGAGCCATTTGCATCAAACTGAGGACAAGGGAAACACTTTCTCCTGTTGGTGGAATATGCCAGAAAGCCATGTTTCACTCTCTCTGCAAGTATTGTTATCTTTTCAATGAAGTGGTCTCTGTGGTGAAGCAAGCCTGAAGGGTGCTGCCTCATGACTCAAGGCAAAATGGGTAGCCAGCTGTACGTGGTCTTCAGCTCAGGGCCTGTGAGAGCCTCCAACTCCAGAAGGTCGAGTGGGTGGCAGTGGCTGTTCTAATTGGTGCAGCACTAGGGGGAGGAGCAGAGTTTCTTGCAGCCGAGTGCCCTGAGCAGTCTGTGGCCAGCATGGTATTTAGGCTCTGGGAGGTGTGACAGGCAGGCTTTGGATGTGGGGAGGGAAATACTCATAGAGTGCCCGTTGTCCCAACGGATTTTAGAACTGTCGCCCCACCCAAAGTTGATTTCACTAGTAACTTGTTAGTGGAGCTGCTAATTGTGACAGTGGGGGCTGTTGATGCTGAGAGACATGTGCCCTGACATGATTTCTTTTTTTTAACATCTTTATTGGAGTATAATTGCTTTACAATGGTGTGTTAATTTCGGCTTTATAACAAAGTGAATCAGTTATACATATACATCTGTTCCCATATCTCTTCCCTCTTGCGTCTCCCTCCCTCCCACTCTCCCTATCCCACCCCTGTAGGTGGTCACAAACCACCTAGCTGATCTCCCTGTGCTATGTGGCTGCTTCCCACTAGCTATCTATTTTACATTTGGTAGTGCCATTCTCTCACTTTATCCCAGCTTACCTTTCCCCCTCCCCATATACTCAAGTCCATTCTCTAGTAGGTCTGTGTCTTTATTCCCGTCTTACCCCTAGGTTCTTCATGACCTTTTTTTATTTTTTCTTAGATTCCATATATATGTGTTAGCATACGGTATTTGTCTTTCTCTTTCTGACTTACTTCACTCTGTATGACTCTAGGTCCATCCACCTCACTACAAATAACTCAATTTCGTTTCTTTTAATGGCTGAGTAATATTCCATTGTATATATGTGCCACATCTTCTTTATCCATTCATCCGATGGTGGACACTTTGGTTGCTCCACCTCCTGGATATTGTAAATAGAGCTGCAATGGACATTTTGGTACATGACTCTTTTTGAATTATGGTTTTCTCAGGGTATATGCCCAGTAGTGGGATTGCTGGGTCATATGGTAGTTCTATTTGTATTTTTTTAAGGAACCTCCATACTGTTCTCCATAGTAGCTGTACCAATTCACATACCCACCAGCAGTGCAAGAGTGTTCCCTTTTCTCCATACCCTCTCCAGCATTTATTGTTTCTAGATTTTTTGATGATGGCCATTCTGACCGGTGTGAGATGATATCATATTGTAGTTTTGATTTGCATTTCTCTAATGATGTTGAGCATTCTTTCATGTGCTTGTTGGCAATCTGTATATCTTCTTTGGAGAAATGTCTTTTTAGGTCTTCTGCCCATTTTTGGATTGGGTTGTTTTTTTGTTATTGAGCTACATGAGCTGCTTGTAAATTTAGATTAATCCTTTGTCAGTTGCTTCATTTGCAAATATTTTCTCCCATTCTGAGGGTTGTCTTTTGGTCTTGTTTGTGGTTTGCTTTGCTGTGCAAAAGCTTTTAAGTTTCATGAGGTCCCATTTATTTTTGTTTTTATTTCCATTTGTCTAGGAGGTGGGTCAAAAAGGATCTTGCTGTGATTAATGTCATAGAGTGTTCTGCCTATGTTTTCCTCTAAGAGTTTGATAGTTTCTGGCCTTATATTTAGGTCTTTAATCCATTTTGAGTTTATTTTTGTGTATGGTGTTAGGGAGTGTTCTAATCTCATACTGTTACATGTACCTGTCCAGTTTTCCCAGCACCACTTATTGAAGAGGCTGTCTTTTCTCCACTGTACATTCCTGCTTCCTTTATCAAAGATAAGGTGACCATATGTGCATGGGTTTGTCTCTGGGCTTTCTATCCTGTTCCATTGATCTATATTTCTGTTTTTGTGCCAGTACCATACTGTCTTGATTACTGTAGCTTTATAGTATAGTCTGAACTCAGGGAGCCTGATTCCTCCAGCTCCGTTTTTCATTCTCAAGATTGCTTTGTCTATTCGGGGTCTTTTGTGTTTCCATACAAATTGTGAAATTTTTTGTTCTAGTTCTGTGAAAAATGCCATTGGTAGTTTGATAGGGATTGCATTGAATCTGTAGATTGCTTTGGGTAGTAGAGTCATTTTCACAATGTTGATTCTTCCAATCCAAGAACATGGTATATGTCTCCATCTATTGTATCATCTTTAGTTTCCTTCATCAGTGTCTTATAATTTTCTGCATACAGCTCTTTTGTCTCCTTAGGTAGGTTTATTCCTAGATATTTTATTCTTGGTAAATGGTAAATTTTATTCAATGGTAAATGAGAGTGTTTTCTTAATTTCACTTTCAGATTTTTCATCATTAGTGTATAGCAATGCCAGGGATTTCTGTGCATTAATTTTGTATCCTGCTACTTTACCAAATTGATTGATCAGCTCTAGTAGTTTTCTGGTAGCATCTTTAGGATTCTCTATGTATTGTATTATGTCATCTGCAAACAGTGAATGCTTTACTTCTTTTCTGATTTTGATTCCTTTTATTTCCTTTTCTTCTCTGATTGCTGTGGCTAAAACTTCCAAAACTATGTTGAATAAGAGTGGTGAGAGTGGGCAACCTTGTCTTGTTCCTGATCTTAGTGGAAATGGTTTCAGATTTTCACCATTGAGGACGATGTTGGCTGTGGGTTTGTCATATATGGCCTTTATCATGTTGAGGAAAGTTCCCTCTATGCCTACTTTCTGCAGAGTTTTTATCATAAATGGGTTTTGACTTTTGTTGAAAGCTTTCTCTGCATCTATTGAGATGATCATATGGTTTTTCTCTTTCAATTTGTTAATATGGTGTGTCACATTGATTGATTTGCATATATTGAAGAATCCTTGCATTCCTGGAGTAAACCCCAGTTGATCATGTTGTATGATCCTTTTAATGTGCTGTTGGATTCTGTTTGCTAGTATTTTGTTGAGGATTTTTGCATCTATGTTCATCAGTGATATTGGCCTGTAGTTTTCTTTCTTTGTGACATCTTTGTCTGATTTTGGTATCAGGGTGATGGTGGCCCCGTAGAATGAGTTTGGAAGTGTTCCTCCCTCTGCTGTATTTTGGAAGAGTTTGAGAAGGATAGGTGTTATCTCTTCTCCAGATGTTTGATAGAATTTGCTTGTGAAGCCATCTGGTCCTGGGCTTTTGTTTGTTGGAAGATTTTTAATCACAGTTTCAATTTCAGTGGTTGTGATTGGTCTGTTCCTATTTTCTGTTTCTTCCTGATTCAGTCTCTGCAGGTTGTGCATTTCTAAGAATTTGTCCATTTTTTCCAGGTTGTCCATTTTATTGGCGTAGAGTTGCTTGTAGTAATCTCTCATGATCCTTTTGTATTTCTGCAGTGTCAGTTGTTACTTCTTTTTCATTTCTAATTCTATTGATTTGAGTCTTCTCCCTTTTTTTCTTGATGAGTCTGGCTAATGGTTTATCAATTTTGTTTATCTTCTCAAAGAACCACGTTTTAGTTTAATTGATCTTTGCTATCGTTTCTTTTGTTTCTTTTTCATTTATTTCTGATCTTTATGATTTCTTTCCTTCTGCTAACTTTGGGGTTTTTTTGGTTCTTCTTTCTCTAATTGCTTTAGGTGCAAGGTTAGGTTGTTGATTCGAGATGTTTCCTGTTTCTTAAGGTAGGATTGTATTGCTATAAACTTCCCTCTTAGAACTGCTTTTGCTGCATCCCATAGGTTTTGGGTCATCTTGTCTCCATTGTCATTTGTTTCTAGGTATTTTTTGATTTCCTCTTTGATTTCTTCAGTGATCACTTGGTTATTAAGTAGTGTATTGTTTAGCCTCCATGTGTTTGTATTTTTTACAGATCTTTTCCTGTAACTGATATCTAGTCCTATAGCATTGTGGTCGGAAAAGATAATTGATATGATTTCAGTTTTATTAAATTTACCAACGCTTGATTTGTGACCCAAGATATCTATCCTGGAGAATGTTCCATGAGCACTTGAGAAAAATGTGTATTCTGTTGTTTTTGGATGGCATGTCCTATAAACATCAATTAAGTCCATCTTGTTTAATGTATCATTTAAAGCCTGTGTTTCCTTATTTATTTTCATTTTGGATGATCTGTCCATTGGTGAAAGTGGGGTGTTAAAGTCCCCTAATATGAATGTGTTACTGTCAATTTCCCCTTTTATGGCTGTATTTGCTTTATGTATTGAGGTGCTCCTATGTTGGGTGCATAAATATTTACAATTGTTATATCTTCTTCTTGGATCAATCCCTTGATCATTATGTAGTGTCCTTCTTTGTCTCTTCTAATAGTCTTTATTTTAAAGTCTATTTTGTCTGATATGAGAATTGCTACTCCAGCTTTCTCTTGATTTCCATTTGCATGGAATATCTTTTTCCATCCCCTCACTTTCAGTGTGTATGTGTCCGTAGGTCTGAAGTGGGTCTCTTGTAGACAGCATATATATGGGTGTTGTTTTTGTATCTATTCAGCCAGTCTGTGTCTTTTTGTGGGAACATTTAATCCATTTACATTTTTTACAAGGTAATTATCGATATGTATGTTCCTATTCCCATTTTCCTTAATTGTTTTGGGTTTGTTATTGTAGGTCTTTTCCTTCTCTTGTGTTTCTTGCCTAGAGAAGTTCCTTTAGCAGTTGTTATAAAGCTGGTTTGGTGGTGCTGAACCTCTCAGCTTTTGCTTGTCTGTAAAGGTTTTAATTTCTCCATCAGATCTGAGTGAGATCCTTGCTGGGTAGAGTAATCTTGGTTGTAGGTTTTTCTCCTTCATCACTTTAAATATGTCCTGCCAGTCCCTTCTGGCTTGCAGAGTTTCTGCTGGAAGATCAGCTGTTAACCTTATGGGGATTCCCTTGTGTGTTATTTGTTGTTTTTCCCTTGCTGCTTTTAATATGTTTTCTTTGTATTTAATTTTTGATAGTTTGGTTAATATGTGTCTTGGCATGTTTCTCCTTGGATTTATCCTGTATGGGACTCTCTGTGCTTCCTGGACTTGATGAACTATTTCCTTTCCCATATTAGGGAAGTTTTCAACTATAATCTCTTCAAATATTTTCTCAGTCCCTTTCTTTTTCTCTTCTTCTTCTGGGACCCCTATAATTCGAATGTTGGTGCGTTTAATGTTGTCCCAGAGGTCTGAGACTCTCCTCAATTCTTTTTATTCTTTTTTCTTTATTCTGCTCTGCAGTAATTTCCACTGTTTTATCTTCCAGGTCACTTATCCGTTCTTCTGCCTCAGTTATTCTGCTATTGATCCCTTCTAGAGTTTTTTTTTTGTGTGTGTGTTATGCGGGCCTCTCACTGTTGTGGTCTCTCCTGCTGCAGATCACAGGCTCTGGACGCGCAGGCCCAGCAGCCATGGCCCATGGACCCAGCCGCTCTGGAGCACGTGGGATCTTCCCGGACCGGCGCACGAACCCGTGTCCCCTGCATTGGCAGGCGGACTCCCAACCACTGCGCCACCACTGCGCCCTTCTAGAGTATTTTTAATTTCATTTATTGTGTTGTTCATTGTTGCTTGTTTCCTCTTTAGTTCTTGTAGGTCTTTGTTAAATGTTTCTTGCATTTTGTCTATTCTATTTCCAAGATTTTGGATCATCTTTACTATCATTATTCTGAATTCTTTTTCAGGTAGACTGCATATTTCCTCTTCATTTGTTAGGTCTGGTGGGTTTTTTTTTTATCTTGCTCCTTTATCTGCTTTCTGTTTTTCTGTCTTCTTATTTTGCTTATCTTACTGTGTTTGGTGTCTCCTTATTGCAGGCTGCAGGTTCTTAGTTCCTGTTGTTTTTGGTGTCTGCCCCTAGTGGCTAAGGTTGGTTCAGTGGGTTGTGTAGGCTTTCTGGTGGAGGGGAGTAGTGCCTTTTTTCTGGTGGATGAGGCTGGATCTTGTGTTTCTGGTGGGCAGGTCCACATCTGGTGGTGTGTTTTGGGGTGTCTGTGGCCTTATTATGATTTTAGGCAGTCTCTCTGCTAATGGGTTGGGTTGTTTTCCTGTCTTGCTAGTTGTTTGGCAGAGGGTGTCCAGCACTGTAGCTTGCTGGTCGTTGAGTGGAGCTGGGTTTGGTGTTGAGATGGAGATCTCTGGGAGATTTTTGCCGTCTGAAATTATGTGGAGCTGGGAGGTCTCCTGTGGACCAGTGTCCTGAAGTTGGCTCTCCCACGTCAGAGGCACAGCAGTGACTCCTGGCTGCAGCACCAAGAGCCTTTCATCCACACGGCAAAGCACCTGAAGGATACCAAGAAATAGGTGAAGCTCAGAGGGTCCCTGCTTGTACATATCACTGGTTTGGGGTAGACTCCAGGTGTCCTCTGGTGGGTGTCTCTCATATCCTGTAGACTGCAAAGTAGGGAGTCAACCACAGGGGGAGCATCCAGAAAAGCAAGGCTCTGTGGTATAAGAAAAAAACGCCCTGGACGAGCGCCCCTCCTCAGACACTGGGGCGCAGACCGGGAGCACTTGTCTCCGGCAGGCACTTGTGGTGCTTTCTCCATTGGCCCAGAAGAAAAAAATCTCTTGACCTCAGGGAAGAATGGCCACTGAGCATGGGGGCGGGTTGTGCCCCATGACATGATTTCTGTCACTGCTTGTTCCGCCCTGTCAGCTCACAGCCACCTGGCGTTGCTGCAGAGAAATTTTCGAGTGGGACAGACCTGGATTTCTATAGATGCTTCCCACCCAGCAGACACAGTAGGTTTCAGGTGGGACTCAGAACTAGAAATACCCTCAAGATGGCCCTGGAAGACATGATACCGATGCCCAGGAAACAGTATGTCCCCAGGCAGAGCCCACTTGGGGAGAACTGTGGGGTAAACCTTTGTTTTAGACCCCTGCCTTCCCAGAGATCTGCCTGAAGAATCTGACTTAAAGTCAAAGGCAGATCCTGGGAGCCCTTTCACTTCTCTCCAGTTGTGTGTATAGGCAGTGGGCAGGTGCAGCCCTAGAGGACATTTCCTAATTAAGATGGGATTGCAAGAAAGGCTTGTTGGGCACTAAGTCCTTCCTCTCCAGGTCTTCAATTCTTCATACTATTGTTAAGCATATTTATAAGTTTTCACAAATTTATACTAATACTACTTCCAAAAGATGGAGAATACTCTATTACCCCCAAAGAACACCCCTATGGTGCCCATTTGTACTAACTCTGTCCACCTTTAATCACTGATCTATTTTAGGTCCCTATATGTTTGCCTCTGCCTTTTCCAGAATGCAATATCAATAGAACACCATGTCGTCATGTGAGCCCTGTTTGTAAACTTTGATTCCATTTGTAAAAGTGCACAATTGTGCACTGTTCTCCTGGGCATAACAATTTTGACAGTGCCTAGTAGGGGTGGTGGCACACATTAGGCCTTTAAGCTGAGATTCCATTATTATGAGCTCTGAGTTTGGTAAGACCCTGTTCTCCCTGTGTCTGACTTTCATTTGTAACACAGGAGGCCAAAAAAGACTCTGTGCTTCCACTTCAGGCAGCACAGGTTGGATGTGTGGTCGGGGAACCAAGATCTCACATGCTGCAAGGTGTGGCCAAAAAAAAAAAAAAAAAAGATGGGAGGAATACTTGGGGAAGGGGCAGAGCAACTGAGAAATAATTATGAAATTACATCTGTACCATGCAGAGAAGACATAAGTTAGTACTGAAAACATGGAGGAAGTTTAGACTTCTTTTGCTCTTTAATGAAACACAAAGCTGGTAATCCGTCCCCCTCCCTTTTTTTAAAAAATAAATTTATTTTTTAAATTTTTATTTATTTTTGGTTGCATTGGGTCTTCGTTGCTGCATGTGGGCTTTTTCTCTAGTTGTGGTGAGCAGGAGTTACTCTTCGTTGCAGTGAGCGGGCTTCTCATTGTGGTGGCTTCTCTTGTTGCGGAGCATGGGCTCTAGAGCACAGGCTCAGTAGTTGTGGCACACGGGCTTAGTTGCTCTGTGGCATGTGGGATCTTCCCTGACCAGGGCTTGAACCCATGTCCCCTGAGTTGGCAGGTGGATTCTTAACCACTGCACCACCAGGGAAGCCCTCCCTCCCTTTTCATAACATGTGCTGGAGGTCTAAAACTATGGGAATAACACCTATGAACAGCAAAATGGGCTTTGTAACTCTGTGGACCATTGAAACAAAAAGCTTCCAGTTCTCTTCTTATAAAAGGCATTAAAAACTTTCCATTTTGAGGATGTCAGACGTACCTCCTTTCCCACTAACTTGGGATATTACTGAAGAGGATAGCCGTCTGTCTGCAGCTCACTTCACTTATTCCTTGGATGACTGCCCCCTAAACATCCGTAGCTCTTTTTAGTGTTTCATGTTGGACTTGCAGAGATATCACTCACAGGAAAACCCATGACTGGCTACAAGTGTGCAGATGACCAGAACCCTTCCTCAAACTTGGAGGACCAGAAAGGCTTCATGGTGTCACTCCTTCTGTGTAGCAGCAAAATTATAATGGAAATATAAAAGGCAGTTTATTTTTTTTACAATTTTTGGCCGTGCCCAATGTCATGTGGGATCTTAGTTCCCTGACCAGGGATCGAACCTGCATCCCCTGCATTGGAAGCTCAGAGTCTTAACCACTGGACTGCCAGGGAAGTCCCTAAAAGGCAATTTAAATCTTTTCAAATGATGTTAAATACAAACATAAACACCAAAACTACTCATGGCCCAAAGTAATGGGAATGGGGAGTCTCAAGTCTTGGATAATCCATGTCCAAACTCATGATTACTATTACATGCAATAAAACTTTCAACTGTGGCGAAGATGAAGATGAACTATGTCTACATCTTTATGGGGAAACCATTATGGTTGATCCCAGGAATGCAGGGATGTCTGTATTGCTCCCCACTTCTTATATCTGCACCCAAGCAGTTCCTCAAATAGTGTTTAAGATGCAAGATGGTGTAAATAAAAAGTGATCAGTGATGACATCCTCACTCATGAGGCCCTGACCTGCCACAGACACACAATTCCAGTCTCCCTATTACCTCATAGCATTGTTTACTTTCCTCAAAGCTCTTATTTCCATCTTATAAACCCAGATTGTGCTATTTGTTAGTCACCTCTTCCCACAAAAATATAAGAGCCAGGACTTGAAGAACTTGTTTCACACCTATATATCCAGAGTGTGTAGTGCCCTATTTATGCTAAATTGTGTATGATTTGAGTCTACAGTGCCTAGTAGAAGAGGGATGCTGAAAAATTAGCATCAAGAGTAGCTTCTGAGCAAGAAAGCCTTGCTTGGAATAGTAACCCTGTCTTTGTCCCTTGCCAGGTTTGTGTTCTTGACAATTTACCTAAACTCATAAAGCCTCAGTTGATTGGAAAAGGAGGTAATACCTAACACAAGTCCAAATCCTGTAAGACCTTTTGGACAGTCTCTTACTGATATGACCCATTATCATTTATGGTTTGTGTTCATCCTTATTATGATGATTCGTTATGCCCCTCTATTTGTTGTTGTTGTTTTTACATTGCTTTTTCTGATCCATTTTTCAAAAAAATTTTTTATTGGAGTATAGTTATGTACAATGTTGTGTTAGTTTTAGGTGTACAACAAAGTGAGTTAGTTATACATACATTTACTCTTTAGATTCTTTTCCCATATAGGCCATTACAGAGTATTGAGTAGAGTTCCCTGTGCTATACAGTAGGTTCTCATTAGTTATCTATTTTATATACAGTAGTGTGTATATGTCAACCCCAGTCACCCAATTTATCCCTCCCCCACGCCCCTCTATTTGAATACAAGTGTGAACCTGGCAGTTTTTGGCAAGAAGGCAGTAACAAAACCATGATTTAAGTTTTTAATTAAGAACAAATGAGAAATCCGTTTCATGACAAAAATTCTAACTATGAAAAAAAATTTGCCTGAGGAAGAATATACATGGTAATACTGAATCAAAATGTATAATGATTACCTTGAAAAAAACCACAAACTTGATCTAAAAATCTACAATTGCAATGGGATGTTTCAATATATCCTATTAGGAAATAGAAAAGATAATATTTGTTAGTATACAAGATTTTTTGAAAGAGAAGCATTTGACAAAAAAAACCATTGTTTTCAATCACATACAATCAGTCATAACTGAAAATGTACTGAGAAATTATGTTCAATTGTGAGTGATTGGAAATATCCATAATCTATCCGATAAGAGGAAGGTGCTAATTCTCACATGGAAGGATTGGGCCACAGAAGTCACTGCACAGTGCAGTAGAGGAACTCACTACAGGACCACGTGCTTTCTTCTGACTGCACCACTGTAGCTGCTATAGTGGAATCAAGAACACACAGTCACTAGCAATATCAACAGAACAATGTGTTTACTACACAAATTAGACCTTATACAAATACAATATAGAGAAGAGGTGAGTCAGTGCTTCACAAAACGTTCTCAATCACAGCAGTCTAAATTTGTTGCCTGGTGGACACATGAGGACTTGCAGGAAAATCCAAACTGTGAGGGATCTTTGCTGTGGAACTTGTGGAGGTATCTGTGGAAACCAACAGGTCTGAGAAAATGGAAGTCATGCAGCTGGTGGTAATGAGCCTACTTTGGACTGGCAGGGCAAAGAATCAGGAAAATGGTTTAGAACCAGGTATATGTGAAACTCCTGTGTGGCTCAAGAACTAAGGCCTTCTTCACTTTGCCTTCCAAGTGTCATGCAAGGGAGGCTAGTGGTGAATTCTAACATGGAACCATGAAAAGAACAGGTTCTAGAAAATGTAGGTCACAACATATTACCCATGTTAACAACACATTCCAGGAGAGCATCTCCAATTCTACATTTTAGTGTCCTGTAACAGGTAGGTCTCTTTTCTTTTTGCAAATATAAAGACTTACTGGTCCATTAACATACAGGGTTATTACAAAAATGAATCAGAACTTAAATGTTAATAACACTTTAAAAAGTAGCTAGAAATGTGATGTTTATATTTAATCTCAGAGACTTGCAATGTGAGAGCAGTAACCACATCAGTTATGATCACTGTTGTATTTACAGCACAGGCACATAGTAGGTGCTCAATATGAATGAAGGGATGGTAATACCACTAGTTGACTTCAGTGATATAATTATTCTAATTGAATTATGGGTAAAGAGACACTAACTGGTGATATAAGAATAATGTAGGAGAATTTTTAATGCATTGGTGGGGGAAAAATGTTGCTTCAGTGCAAAGATATTGTAGCTACGAATTTAAAATAATTGCACTTGTAAACAATGTAAGGTTGCTTTGTTTAAGCATGCAGTTGATGTCAACATGGGTGTCTTAAAGTCTCTTCCCCAAATCACAGTCAGATGGAATGACAAAGAGTAAAGAGAAAATGACAAAGAGAAAAGATGTAAATACTAAGTCAAATGAGATTATACTCTGTGTTAAACTTCACATAATTACAAATTTATGCCAACTATTTATTAGCAAGGAAAAAATGGAAGAAGGCTCTTCTGACAAGAGAAAAGTTTTTCTAATAAAAGAGGCATATTTACAATGGGTAAGAAATATCCAGTACCTGCCACATGAAGCCAATAGGAAAATCCCAACAACTACCAGAGTGTCATTAGTCCATGCCCCCTTTACTTATAGAACAACAAAAATTATATATTTTTGGCACATTATATAATATTGGCACATTACAATTATATTCCAGTTCACTCATGGATCCAACAGATTTCAAAATGGAAAGACAAAAATTCTATAAGCTAATTTAAGGAAAAATACTACCTACTAAGCTTATATACTATTGCTTAAAGAGTACTTACAGAATTGTTTCAACTCAGTGTTGTGTTCATTTGCAAAATTAACAAGTAGAATCCATAATTAGAGACTGAGTTTCAGAATAAGCCACTGATAAAGATATATTTTTAATTTTTAAAACGTTTCATGTTATGAATTTTTTGGAGCATTATATATGAATTAATCTACATCAGGCTTTCCCATATTATTTACATGTTATAGCATTTCTCTCCAGTAGAGTTTTCATATGACTGAATGTATTGGGTTGGCCAGAAAGTTCATTCTTCTGTAAGATGTTACGGAAAATCCCGAATGAACTTTTTGGCCAGCCCAGTATTTGTTAAGATAGGAAACTCTTGTATTTATCACTTATATCCAGTGTGCATTCTCATGACATGTTTATGTAAGGATGTGGGCCAATTAAAGGCTTTCCCACAATGCTTACATTCAAGAAGTTTCTCTCCAGTGTGAATTCTTTCATGGCTTCTGTATGAACTGGGTCGACTAAAGGCTTTCCCACAGTCTTTACACTTATACGGTTTCTCACCAGTGTGCATTCTCATGTGACCTCGAAAGGTTGTGCGGTAAATGAAGGCTTTCCCACATTCCTTGCATTCATAGGGCTTCTCTCCAGTATGAGTTCTTTCATGTACTTGAACATAACTGGAACAACTGAAGGCTTTACCACATATTTTACATTCATAGGGTTTCTCTCCTGTGTGAGTTCTTTCATGTATTCGAAATGAACTAGGACAATTAAATGCTTTCCCACATTCCTTACATTTATAAGGTCCATCTCCAGTGTGCGTCATCATGTGTCTTCGAAAGCTTGTGAGAGAAACAAATGCTTTCCCACATTTCTCACATTTATAGGGTTTCTCTCCAGTGTGAGTTCTTTCATGTATTTGCAAACCTAAAGGAGAACTGAAGGTTTTCCCACATTGCTTACATTCGTAGGGTTTCTCTGCAGTGTGAGTCCGTTCATGTCTTCGAAATGAAGTGGGACAACTGAGGGCTTTACCACACTGCTTACATATATAGGGTTTTTCACCAGTGTGAGTTCTCACATGGACTTGAAAAGTGGTGAGCCAATGGAAGGCTTTTCCACATTCCTTACATTGATAAGGTTTCTCTCCAGTGTGAGTTCTTTCATGTGTTCGAAAGGAACTGGAACAACTGAAGGCTCTACCACACTGTTTACATTCATAGGGTTTTTCTCCAGTGTGAGATCTTTCATGTATTCTATATGAACTGGGACAATTGAATGCTTTTCCACATTCTTTACATTTATAAGGTCCAACTCCAGTATGTGTTATCATGTGTCTTTGAAAGCTTCCAAGAGAAATGAAGGCTTTCCCACATTCCTTACAGTCATAAGGTTTCTCTCCTGTATGAGTTCTCTCATGTTTTCGAAGAGAACTGGGACAACTGAAGGCTTTACTACACTTCTTACATTCATAGGGTTTTTCTCCAGTATGAGTCCTTTCATGACTTCGAAAGGAACTTGGACAACTGAGGGCTTTACCACATTGCTTACATTCATACGGTTTCTCCCCTGTGTGAGTTCTTTCATGTGTTTGAAAGGTTTGATGATATCGAAAGGCTTTCCCACATTGTTTACATTGATAGGGTTTTTCTCCAGTGTGAGTCCGTTCATGTTTTCGAACAGATTGGCGATATCTAAATGATTTCCCACATTCCTTACATTTATAGGATTTCTCTATACTATGATTACTTTCATGTTTCTGAAAAGGCTGGAGATAACTGAAGGCTTTTCCACATACCTTACATTTATAAGGCTTCTTTCCACATTCCTGATACCTGGATGGTTTGGGTGCAGTGTGAGATCTAACGTGCCTATTAAAGGATGAACGACTCATGAGGACTTTTCCACACACACTGCACTCCCATGGTTTTACTGCAGTAGAATTCTTGTTCAGATTAAGATTTGGAATAAGGCTGATATTTTCGCCACACTGACTACCTTCTTCACTTTCACAGCATCTCCGTAATGTATGGCTTCTGTTAAAAAAAAATTAGTAGCACACTGTTAATGATTTCCTTGTTAATGATTTTACAGTAAATATTAGTATTACATTTTTATCATTTATCGGGAAAGTATTAGGTTTTTCTGCACCATGTAAGTTTGAAAGTGAATATACTGAATGCTCTACAAGAAAGCTCAACCATTGCTATTATCATAGTGATATTCATATATGCAGTCTCTGAATATGTTTTAAAGTAAGCTATTTGGGAAACAATGAACATCCATGACACAGTTAAGAAAACATTTTTTTGGTAAAAATTTTCTGAGAATAAATAAATTTGAAGCTGGGCCCTTTTGTGTCTACTTGTTTCTAAATTTCATGACATAAGAAGATTCTCTTGTGGGACACTGCTTTAAACTGTGAGTGCAACTCACCTCAGATTTCTTCCCTGGTTTTTGTACTGATCTTCAGTGTTATGGTCTTCCCATTTTTCCCCTGAAATGCCAACCAAAAAGATCAATAAATTATAGGAAAATTATTATTTCACAGGTCTATGATGACCTCAAACTATGATTTACTTACCAAAGTATTCCCTTTCCCCATTCCACATCTTAGAACAACACTGATGGGCAGGAAACACTTGTTCTCTAATTGATTAAGTGAAGGAATGTCATCATCCTTACCTATTGAGGCCAGGTTCCTCAAGGTTTCCCGCATCACATCTCTGTAGAGTTTCTTCTGTGAAGGCCCCAGCAGAGCCCACTCCTCCAAGGTAAAGTTCACAGCCACATCCTCAAAGGCCACTGGGTCCTAAAACATCACAAATATGTGTACAGGAAGATGGGTGAGATGGACAGTAATGGGAATCTGTAGTCCATTCACAAGAAGTTCACATATGATGCTGTTATTGAAATATTTATTCTGTGACTTGATCATCAAAATCCTTATTCTCTATATGACTACTTCCTCACATTCAACAGCATCATGTACACATGGAAATCATTTTTACTATGATCACTTAAGTCTTATCATTCTCTAACAGTAGGATCCAGAGCACGCTGGAGAAATGTGAACTCCAAATGAAAGAAGTATTTCCAGATCATCAACTCCTCGTAAGAAAAATCCACCTCCTTTAATACCCACCATATCTATCACATAGCACTCCATGAAACACAGGGTCACATTTGCATGAGGTGTTTTTTTTTTTTATAACTTAATTTTGGGCTGTGTCAGGTCTTCGTTGCTGCGTGCGGGCTTTCTCTAGTTGCGGCAAGTGGGGGCTACTCTTTGTTGTGGTGTGTGGGCTTCTCGTTGCGGTGGTTTCTCCTGTTGCAGAGCACGAGGCTCTAGGTATGCGGGCTTGAGTAGTTGTGGCGCATGGGTTTAGCTGCTCCGTGGCATGTGGGATCGTCCTGGACCGGGGCTTGAACGCATGTCCCCTGCATTGGCAGGTGGATTCTTAACGACTGTGCCACCAGGGAAGCCCCTTGCATGAGGTTTTAATGGAAAAAAACACAGTGAACTGGAAGCTTTTTCTTCCATTCCCATCACCAAACGTGACAAGGACAGGAGACCTGTGGAAATCCAGCTTATCACTAGGCCCAGCTGGCCATATTGTCCTAAAGTACTCCAGGCTATCAGAAGTAGTCAGATGCAACTGGCTGAATAAAAATAATCTTGTGGAAAAGTATTAAGTTTAACTTGCCTGTAAAAATATTTGACAGATACTCAGTTACTCCTTTTTATCTCTGTCCTATTTCATGAGGCTAGGAAGCTATTCTGAAGTTAGTACTCCGGCATGAGAAAGAAGGCATGACAACTTAGACCTCCACAAAATCCCTATATTCTGAGTGGCTTCTCACCATCTTTACCACATATATGTGCA
Source organism: Aethalodelphis obliquidens (assembly GCF_003676395.1). Lineage (NCBI taxonomy): Eukaryota > Metazoa > Chordata > Mammalia > Artiodactyla > Delphinidae > Aethalodelphis > Aethalodelphis obliquidens. The sequence continues at coordinate 4,717,066 of NW_020837997.1, read as the reverse complement.
TATACTGAGAAGATAAATGCCAGAAGAGCATTTTCCGGCAAAACCGTAACAGTGTACCCTGGACCTTGCTGACCTTGGGAAACTGAATAAGAATTGCAGTTTGCACCAGAGTCCACTGAAGACCACAATGGTTTGATGGTGAACGTGCCCATCATTATAAAACACAAAGGGTCCAGCAGTGCTTTCCTCTAAAAAACATAAAACTTATCTTCTCCAATTATAGGAGGCAGTGATTCTCAACCAGCCACTTGAGAGGCTGCCTTTCCACTTCTCTCATTTCCATGCCTCCATGTGGTGCACAGGGACATGACAGCGCAACGTCTGGGCATAGGAACCACATAACTTCCCTAAATGCTGGTCTCTGTAAAAGATCACTAACCTACTGATGTCCACGTGCAGGGGACAGAGAAAAGGTTCCCACACAGTAATTACAATGGTAGAATTTATCTATTCAGTTAAGGAACAGAAAAAGAAATCCCCAGTTCTTGAGAAGTTTTTCTCACAGGAATCGATGGTCTTAAAATGGAAATATTTATTTGTGTAGCATTTCTCTAATTTTTCCAATGTGCTCTGGACCCTACCATTAGAGAACAGTAAGACTTTAAGTAATCATAGTAAAAATGTATAATTTCCACATGTTCATGATGCTGTTAAATTTGTGAGGAAGTAACCACTTCCTGCTTGAGCTGCTTGCATCAGCTCTAATTACACTTTCTATGGTGTATCTGTAGCGCTTGCTCCTAACAACGTCCTACTGTGAAGTGTGCAGAAGAGAGTTACTAACAAGTCTGAGATCGCTGATTCTTAGGAATGCCTGCTCACCATGTTTGTCCTTTGTTGGTCTCTGGGAACTGGGATTTATGAGTGACCCCACCAACCTGATAAGAGTGGCTCAGTGTGTCTAAACTGTTTATGGTACATTATAAACGCTTTTCATTATGAGCGTCTGAACTTTCATTATGCTTAGGCAGAGTTCCTATGTGATCTGCTCCCCAAAATCACTCTGGGTATTGAGGCTCTAATGAGCTTCTCTGGAAGACAATTATTTTATATGTGTTGTCACAACCCGCTGCTTGTAGGCTTGAGCCCTTCCTATGTGATTACACTAGGAAAGACTATCTGGAAGTTTGCATCTGGCTCCCTCCAGAACAAATTTAATTCGGTACTAAAGAAGAATGAATGAGATATTTAATGATCCTCATGGGAAAAATTTAAAATTTTTGTTGGGTAACATTAAAGGAGAATGAGATAAATGAAAATACAAAAGATGTTTTTAGAAATAACCCAAACATCACTAAGATGTTACCTCTCCCAAAATATATCTCTAACAAAATGTTATCTAACTGGGAAAAACATTGTATTCCCCTGTATTCCATGGGCAATAGCCAATTCATTATAGATTGAAACGTGAAAGAAAAAACTGGGACACTTCTAGAAATCACAAGTAAATGCTTCATTGATCCAAAAATAAAACTTTCTCATTTAAGAGGAATAAGCCCTAGAAGCAAGAAGAACTACAATCCTGCAGCCTGTGGAACAAAAACCATATTCACAGAAAGACAAGATGAAAAGGCAGAGAGCTATGTACCAGATGAAAGAACAAGATAAAGCCCCAGAAAAACAACTAAATGAAATGGAGATAGGCTATCTTCCAGGAAAAGAATTCAGAATAATGATAGTGAAGACGATCCAGGACCTCCGAAAAAGAATGGAGGCAAAGATGGAGAAGATGCAAGAAATGTTTAACAAAGATCTAGAAAAATTAAAGAACAAACTAACAGAGATGAACAATACAATAACTGAAATGAAAAATACACTAGAAGGAATCAATAGCAGAATACCCGCGGCAGAAGAATGGGTAAGTGACCTGGAAGACAGAATGGTGGAATTCACTGCTGCAGAACAGAATAAAGAAAAAAGAATGAAAAGAAATGAAGACAGCCTAAGAGACCTCTGGCACAACATTCAACTCAACAACATTCGCATTATAGGGATCCCAGAAGGAGAAGAGAGAGAGAAAGGACCTGAGAAAATATTTGAAGAGATTATAGTCAAAAACTTCCCTAACATGGGAAAGGAAATAGCCACCCAAGCCCAGGAAGCACAGAGTCCCATTCAAATTGGCAAAAATTAAAGACAAAGAAAAATTATTGAAAGCAGCAAGGGAAAAACGACAAAAAACATACAAGGGAACTCCCATAAAGTTAACAGCTGATTTCTCAGCAGAAACTCTACAAGCCAGAAGGGAGTGGCATGACATATTTAATGAAAGGGCAGAACCTACAACCAAGATTACCCAGCAAGGATCTCACTCACATTTGATGGAGAAATCAAAAGCTTCAGAGACAAGTAAAAGCTAAGAGAACTTAGCACCACCAAACCAGCTGTACAACAGATGCTAAAGGAACTTAAGTGGGAAACACAAGAGAAGCAAAGGACCTACAATAACCCAAAACAATTAAGAAAATGGTAATAGGAAATACATATCGATAATTACCATAAACGTGAATGGATTAAATGCTCCAACCAAAAGACACAGGCTTGCTGAATGGATACAAAAACATGGCCCATATATAGGCTGTCTACAAGAGACCCACTTCAGACCTAGGGACACATACAGACTGAAAATGAGGGGATGGAAAAAGATATTCCATGCAAATGGAAATCAAAAGAAAGCTGGAGTAGCAATACTCATATCAGATAAAATAGACTTTAAAGAATGTTACGAAAGACAACGAAGGACACTACATAATGATCAAGGGATCAATCCAAGAAGAAGACGTAACAATTATATATTCACCCAACATAGGAGCACCTCAATACATAAGGCAACTGCTAACAGCTCTAGAAGAGGAAATTGACAGTAACACAGTAATAGTGGGGGACTTTAACACCTCACTTACACCAATGGACAGATCATCCAAACAGAAAATTAGTAAGGAAACACAAGCTTTAAATGGCACAATAGACCAGATAGATTTAATTGATATTTATAGAACATTCCATCCAAAAACAGTAGATTACACTTTCTTCTCAAGTGCGCACAGAACATTCTCCAGGATAGATCACATCTTAGGTCCACAAATAAAGCCTCAGTAAATTTAAGAAAATTGAAATCATATCAAGCATCTTTTCTGACCACAACACTATGAGATTAGAAATCAATTACAGAGAAAAAAATGTAAAAAACACAAACACATGGAGGCTAAACGTTATTAAATAACCAAGAGATCACTAAAGAAATCAAAGAGAAAATCAAAAAAATACCTAGAGACAAATGACAATGAAAACACGATGACCCAAAACCTATGGGATGCAGCAAAAGCAATTCTAAGAGGGAAGTTTATAGCTATACAAGCCTACCTCAAGAAACAAGAAAAATCTCAAACAATCTAACCTTACACCTAAAGGAATTAGAGAAAGAAGAACAAACAAAATCCAAAGTTAGTAGAAGGAAAGAAATCATAAAGATCACAGCAGAAATCAATGAAATAGAAACAAAGAAAACAATAGCAAAGATCAATAAAACTAAAACCTGGTTCTTTGAGAAGATCAACAAAAGTGATAAACCATTAGCCAGACTCATCAAGGAAAAGAGGGAGGGATTCCCTGGTGGTGCAGTGGTTAAGAATCCACCTGCCAATGCATGGGACATGGGTTCGAGCCCTGGTCTGGGAAGATCCCACATGCTGCGGAGCAGCTGGGCCCATGTGCCACAATTACTGAGGCCCAGGCGCCTAGAGCCCATGCTCCGCAACAAGAGAAGCCACTGCAATGAGACGCTCATGCACCGCCATGAAGAGTAGCCCCTGCTCGCTGCAGCTAGAGAAAGCCCAACGCAGCAACGAAGACCCAAAGCAGCCAAAAATAAATAAATAAAATAAATTTTTTTTAAAAAAGAGGGAGAGGACTCAAATCAATAAAATTAGAAAGGAAAAAAGTTAAAACAAGCACTGCAGAAATGCAAACCTTCCTAAGAGACTACTACAAGCAACTCTATGCCTATAAAATGGACAACCTGGAAGAAGTGGACAAATTCTTAGAAAGGTATAACCTTCCAAGACTGAACCAGGAAGAAACAAAGTATGAACAGACCAATCACAAGTAATGAAATTGAAACTGTGATTAAAAATCTTCCAACAGGGCTTCCCTGGTGGCACAGTGGTTAAGAGTCCGCCTGCTGATGCAGGAGACACGGGTTCATGCCCTGGTCCAGGAGGATCCCACATGCCGTGGAGCGGCTGGGCCCGTGAGCCATGGCCGCTGAGCCTGCGCGTCCGGAGCCTGTGCTCTGCGATGGGAGAGGCCACAACAGTGAGAGGCCCCCGTACCACAAAAAAAAAAAAAATCTTCCAACAAAAGTCCAGGATCAGATGGCTTCACAGGTGAATTCTATCAAACATTTAGAGAAGGGCTAATACCCATCCTTCTCAAACTCTTCCAAAAAATTGCAGAGGAAGGAAAACTCCCAAACTCATTCTATGAGGCCACCATCACACTGATACCAAAACCAGACAAAGATACTATAAAAAAAAAAATTACAGACCAATATCACTGATGAATATAGATGTAAAAATCCTCAACAAAATACTAGCAAACAGAATCCAACACATTAAAAAGGATCATACACCATGAATCAAGTGAGATTTATCCCAGAGATGCAAGGATTCTTCAGTATACGCAAGTCAATCAATATGATACACCACATTAACAAATTGAAGAATAAAAACTATATGATCATCTCAATAGATGCAGAAAAAGCTTCTGACAAAATTCAACATCAATTTATGATAAAAACTGTCTAGAAAGTGGGCAACATAATAAAGGCCATATATGACAAACCCAAAGCAAACATCATTTTTTTTTTTTTTTTGCGGTACACTGGCCTTTCACTGTTGTGGCCTCTCCCATTGCGGAGCACAGGCTGTGGACGCGCAGGCTCAGCAGCCATGGCTCACGGGCCTAGCCGCTCCGCGGCATGTGGGATCTTCCCAGACCGGGTCACGAACCTGTGTCCCCTGCATCGGCAGGCGGACTCTCAACCACTGTGCCACCAGGGAAGCCCAACAAACATCATTCTTAATGGTGAAAAAGTAAAAGCATTTCCTCTAAGATCAAGAACAAGACAAGGATGTCCACTCTCACCACTATTATTCAACATAGTTTTGGAAGTCCTAGCCATGGCAATCAGAGAATAAAAGGAATACAAATTGGAAAAGAAAAAGTAAAACTGACATTGTTTGCAGATGACATGATACTACACATAGAGAATCCTAAAGATGCCACCAGAAAACTACTAATCAATAAATGTGGTAAAGTTGCAGGATACACAATTAATGCACAGAAATCTCTTGCATTCCCATACCCTAGTGATGAAAAATCTGAAAGAGAAATTAAGGAAACACTCCCATTTACCATTGCAACAACAAAAAAATACCTAAAAATAAACCTCCCTAAGGCGACAAAAGACCTGTATGCAGAAAACTATAAGACACTGATGAAAGAAATTAAAGATGATACAAACAGATGGAGAGATATACCATGTTCTTGGATTGGAAGAATCAACATTGTGAAAATGACTATACTACCCAAAGCAATCTACAGATTCTGTGCAATCCCTATCAAATTACCAATGACATTTTTCACAGAACTAGAACAAAAAAAATTCACAATTTGTATGGAAACACAAAAGACCCCGAACAGCCAAAGCAATCTTGAGAAAGAAAAACGAAGCTGGAGGAATCAGGCTCTCTGACTTCAGACTGTACTACAAAGCTACAGTAATCAAGACAGTATGGTACTGGCACAAAAATAGAAACACAGATCAATGGAACAGGGTAGAAAGCCCAGAGATAAAGCCCACGCACCTATGGTCAACTAATCTATGACAAAGGAAACAAGGATATAAAGTGGAGAAAAGACAGCCTCTTCAATAAGTGGTGCTGGGAAAACTGGACAGGTACATGTAAAAGAATGAAATTAGAACACTCCCTAACACCATACACAATAGTAAACTCAAAATGAATTAGAGACCTAAATATAAGACCGGACACTACAAAACTCTTAGAGGAAAACATAGGAAGAACACTCTTTGACATAAATCACAGCAAGACCTTTTTTGATTCACCTCCTAGAGTAATGGAAATAAAAACAAAAATAAACAAATGGGACCTAATGAAACTTAAAAGCTTTTGCACAGCAAAGCAAACCATAAACAAGACCAAAAGACAACCCTCAGAATGGGAGAAAATATTTGCAAACAAATCATCTGACAAAGGATTAATCTCCAAAATATATAAACAGCTCATGCAGCTCAATGTTAAAAAAACTAACCACCCAATCCAAAAATGGGCAGAAGACCTAAATAGACATTTCTCCAAAGACATACAGATGGGCAAGAAGCACATGAAAAGCTGCTCAACATCACTAATTATTAGAGAAATGCAAATCAAAACTACAATGAGGTGTCACCTCACACCAGTTAGAATGGGCATCATAAGAAAATCTACAAACAACAAATGCTGGAGAGGGTGTGGAGAAAAGGGAACCCTCTTGCCCTGTTGGTGGGAATGTAAATTGACACAGCCACTATGGAGAACAATATGGAGGTTCCTTCAAGAACTAAAAATAGAATTACCATATGACCCAGCAATCCCACTACTGGGCATATACCCTGAGAAAACCATAATTCAAAAAGACACATGCACCCCGATGTTCACTGCAGCACTATTTACAATAGCCAGGTCATGGAAGCAACCTAAATGCCCATCGACAGACGAATGGATAAAGAAGATGTGGTACATATATATAATGGAATATTACTCAGCCATAAAGAGGAATGAAATTGGGTCATTTGTAGAGACGTGGATGCATCTAGAGACTATCATACAGAGTGAAGTAAGTCAGAAAGAGAAAAACAAATATCGTATATTAACACGTATATGTGGAACCTAGAAAATGGTACACACGAACTGGTTTGCTTAGCAGAAATTGAGACACAGAAGTAGAGAAAAAACGTATGGGCACCAAGGGGGGAAAGCGGTAAGGGATGGGGGTTGTGGTGTGATGAACTGGGAGACTAGGATTGACATATATACACTGATATGTATAAAATGGATGACTAACAACAAACAAAAATTAATTAAAACAACCCCCCCCCCCAAAACAAAAAAAGAAGAAGCCCTAAAGCAAGAGCCTGACCAATTCAAACATATTAAAACTAAGGGAGTTATAAGACAAACAACAGGTGGGAAAAAATACATGCAATGTTAAAGGGTTAGTGTGCGAAGTAAGATGAACGGACACAATAGTTAAGGGGGAAAAAAAAAAGGGAAAATAACCAAAACATGTTTAACAGAAGATGCGAGATCATGTATGAGAAAATACCTGTCTGATTGGTAATAGGAAGTAATGAAACAACATGTCAAGCAGATTACATTTCACACTGATTAGGACAAAAATTTAGTCAATTTAGTAATCCCAAGTGTTGATGACCATAGGTGACAAATACGTAAATTATGCACGAATGGAGGAAGCATCAACTGATGCACTCCACTGCCATTTCCTGTACATTCGAACTTGCTATCTACAGCTTAGCAATTTTTCTCTAATGTCCAGAGGATTTATGTTCTTGGAGACTAATGCAAGAATATAGAAAATGTATTTTTAAGGAGATTAAAAATTAAACTGGAGAGAATTCCCTGGAGGTCCAGTGGTTAGGACTCCGTGATTTCACTGCCAAGGGCCCAGGTTCAATCCCTAGTTGGGGAAGTAAGATCCCATAAGTTGTGTGGCACGACCAAAAAAAATTTTTTTAACTGGAAAAAGCCGAACCCTATAACCACTGCAATGGATGAGTACCTTGACTGGCCTGTAGACCCTAAATGTGTATGAAACATACTTCTGCAAAGAACCAACCAAAAAACATTTTGACCGTAATTTCATTAATACTCATTTACTGAAAGGTCAAAACAGACAAAACTAAAACAACACTGTGTAGTGAAAAGAATAGATGGTAAAGGTATGAATAACTAAACAATCAACAGAGATCATCTATGGGGCAGCACAGAGATGAGCAAGGGAGCAAGAACATCATGAGACTCTAAAAACTGCCTAAAGGCCCAGTTATGAATCTTGATGATTACAAAGATGTTTATATTGTTATTATTACTAGATCTTCCAATAAAACATTTTGTATGGGCTTCCCTGGTGGCGCAGTGGTTAAGAATCCACCTGCCAATGCAGGGGACACGGGTTTGAGCCCTGGTCCGGGAAGATCCCACATGCTGCGAAACAACTAAGCCCATGAGCCACAACTACTGAGCCTGCGCTCTAGAGCCCGAAAACCACAACTACTGAGCCTGCACTCTAGAGCCTGCGTGCCACAACTGCTGAAGCCCAGGCGCCTAGAGCCCTTGCTCTGCAACAAGAGAAACCACCGCAATGAGAAGCCCGTGCACCACAATGAAGAGTAGCCCCTGCTTGCCGCAAGCAGAGAAAGCCCGCACACAGCAACGAAGACCCAACATAGCCAAAAATAAAAAATAAATAAAATTTATATAAAAAAACACTGTGTACATTCTTTTTTGAATATATGTGATGACAAAATAAATAAGGAATTAATGAAGTTTGGAGAAGAACATAATTTTACTATGTTTGCCCTGTGATGTGGCAACCTGAGTTTTAATTCACAGATTCTGGTAGCAAAAAGTGGTAGCAAACACATATATATGGAATTTAAGAAAAAAAAAATGTCATGAAGAACCTAGGGGTAAGGCAGGAATAAAGACGCAGACCTCCTAGAAAACGGACTTGAGGTTATGGGGAGGGGGAAGGGTGAGCTGTGACAGGGCGAGAGAGAGTCATGGACATATACACACTAACAAACGTAGTAAGGTAGATAGCTAGTGGGAAGCAGCCGCATGGCACAGGGATATTGGCTCGGTGCTTTGTGACAGCCTGGAGGGGTGGGATAGGGAGGGTGGGATAGGGAGGGTGGGAGGGAGGGAGACGCAAGAGGGAAGAGATATGGGAACATATGTATATGTATAACTGATTCACTTTGTTATAAAGCAGAAACTAACACACCATTGTAAAGCAATTATACCCCAATAAAGATGTTAAAAAAAAAAAAAACTGGTAGCAAGACAAGTGTCTATTTTGTAAGAACTGGTTACATAATCTCACCCTCATATTCACTTTTTTTTTTTTTTTGCGGTACGTGGGCCTCTCACTGTTGTGGCCTCTCCCGTTGCGGAGCACAGGCTCCGGACGCGCAGGCTCAGCGGCTATGGCTCACGGGCCTAGCTGCTCCGCGGCATGTGGGATCTTCCTGGACCGGGGCACGAACCCGTGTCCCCTGCATCGGCAGGCGGACTCTCAACCACTGCGCCACCAGGGAAGCCCTCATATTCACTTTTTAAAAATAAAGGGTGAAGGGACTTACCTGGTGGTCCAGTAGTAAAGAATCCGCTTTCCAATGCAGGGTATGCAGGTTCGATCCCTGGTCAGGAAAGTAAGATCCCACACGCCGCGGGGCAACTAAACCTGCATGCCACAACTACAGAGCCCACGCGCTCTGGAGCCCACATGCCACAACTACAGAGAAGCCCACACACCTAAACGAAAATCCCTGCACGCCACAATGAAAGATCCCGCATGCCACAACTAAGACCTGACGCAGCCAAAAATAATAAATAAATTTAAAAAAAAGGGTAACATGAACTGGTATAAAAAGATGTGGAAGATTTTTCAAAAGAATAATTTTTTTAATTAATTTATTTTTTGGCTGCGTCGGGTCTTCGTTGCCGTGCGCAGGCTTTCTCTAGTTGTGACGACAGGGGCTACTCTTTGTTGTGGTGTGCAGGCTTCTTTCTCACTGTGGTGGCTTCTCTTGTTGCAGAGCATGGGCTGTAGGTGCACGGGCTTCAGTAGTTGTGGCTCGCAGGCTCAACAGTTGTGGTGCACAGACTTAGTTGCTCCGCGGCATGTGGGATCTTCCCAGACCAGGGCTCGAACCCGTGTCCTCTGCACTGGCAGGTGGATTCTTAACCACTGCGCCACCAGGAAGTCCCTCAATAGAATAATTAAGCAGTGTGTTGCAATATACAGATCATGTTCCCTTTTCTTGTGGACCCCATCTGAGATTTGGCTCAGATGTGTAGGCTGACGACAGCACACAATGCCAAGAGGGTATGAAGTTTTTTACTTCTATAATGCAAGTGTCTGGGGAGGGCAGGGCGGGCCTCTCAAGCAAGTGGGAAATGCCTTCGGAGAGCAAGGTAAGGAGCCTGGCTTGGGTTTTTTCATTGAGATTAGGGGGTGAGCTAGGATGACAGTTTGCACACATGAGCAGGGACTTCCATGGACTTATTACTCTCTTACCAGCATCAAAGGAAGGAACACTCAGGCTTTCTTAGCACTTTGTACAGATGTGGGGTACAAAGAGGAATAAGGAGGGATGAAAGTATAAAGCTGTCAGCAGACAAAAATAAAAACTGAGGTCAGAGACTTCCGGTTCCTGATCTGGCATGTTAAGGAGCTTAGAAGCTGGCATTAGCACCCTCATAGGGAAAAAACAACAAACTAAAAGTTAACAATAGACCCATCAGAGAATTTAGGTCATCGGGAAACTGCTGTCTCCAAAATCAGCGAGACAAAAAAGTAGCCATGTCCAGAATACTCTGTTCTTAACAAGAACTGTCCTCAAAATAATCTATTTTGTAACAGTGCAACTGATCTGGGGCGTGCGTGTGTGTGTGTGGTGGAAACACCCACTTGAGTCTCCTCTAGCCTCCCTGCTCTCCAAAGGTGGGGGTAGAGGACAGAAGCACTTGTGACAGTGGTTTCCCCTCCTTACGTCAAATACGTGGTGTCTTTTTAACACCACTGCTCCAACTCTGTCATCAAATATGTGTCTACCAGTTTGAGTCAATATGAATGCTACCTGGAGTTAGTGTCGGACCTCACAGATTAATAAACACTCACTCTCACAAGACTGCCCCCACTTCAGCTGCTGGCCACAAACAGGGTGCCTGGGCTACTGACATTTCTACCCAGCCTCCTACAAAGTCATAGATTCCCTTGACATTCCCTCAGGTTTGGTAATTTGCTAGAACAATTCTGAGAACTCAGGAAGACACTTGGCTTTACTATTACTGGTTTATGATAAAGGATACAACTCAGGAACAGCCAAATGGAAGAGATGCATAGGGAAAATATGGGAGCAGAGAGTAAGGGGCTGGGGTCAAAGGAAACAAAAGCAAAAGAAACAAATGGGACCTAATTAAACTTAAAAGGTTTTGCATATCTAAAGAAACCATTGACAGGCCTGGAGATTATCATACTAAGTGAAGTCAGACAGAGAAAGACAAATATCATAATATTGCTTATATGGGGAATCTAAAAAGACGTGATACAAATGAACTTATTTACAAAAGAGAAATAGGCTCACAGACTTAGAAAAAAAACTTATGGTTACTAAAGGGGACAGGTGGTGGGAGGAAGGAATAAATTGGGAGTTTGGGATTGACAGATACACACTACTATATTTAAAATAGATAACCAACAAGGACCTACTGCATAGCACAGGGGATTCTGCTCAATATTCTGTAACAACCCAAATGGGAAAAGAATTTGAAAAAGAATAGATACATGTATACATATAACTGAATCACTATGCTGCACATCTGAAACTAACACAACATTGTTAATCAACTATACAGTACTCCAATATAAAATAAAAAAATTAAAAATTCTGTAAAAAAAACTTGGTTAATACTACATTTAAAGTATTTTGTATGTCAATAAAATACCAATAAAAAGAAAAAATTTAAATACAGGAGAAAGTATGGAAAGGTATGTGTACCAATAAACTTTTTGTGGTTAAAAAATAAGTAAATAAGCCATCGACAAAATGAGAAGACAGCACATTGAATGGGAGAAAATATTTGCAAATGATATGACTGATAAGGGGTTAATATCCAGAAGACATAAACAGCTCATATACCTCAGTATCAAAAAAAACCTGATTAAAAAATGGACAGAAGACCTGAGTAGACATTTTTCCAAAGAAGACATACAGATGGTCAAGTAGCATATGAAAAGATGCTCAACATCACTGCATCAGAGAAATGCAAGTCAAAACATCGAGGTATCACCTCACACCTGTCTGAACACCTACCATCAAAAAGACCACAAATAACAAATGTTGGTGAGGATGTGGAGAAAAGGGAACCCTTGTACACTGTTGCTAAGAATGTAAATTAGTGCCAACTATTATGGAAAACAGTACTGAGATTTCTCAAAAAACTGAAAATAGAACTACCATATGATCCAGCAATTCCACTCCTGGGTATATATCTGAAGAAGATGAACACTATTTCAAACAGATACACACACCCCAATGTTCACAGCAGCATTATTTACAATAGCCAAGATATGGAGGCAACCTAAGTGTCCACTGACAGATGAATGGATAAAGAAGATGTGGTGCATACATACAATGGAATACTTCTTGACCAGAAAAAAGAATGTAATTTTGCCATTTGCAACAACATGGATAGATGAAGGGTATTATGCTCAGTAAAATAAGTCAACAGAGAAAGACAAATACTGTATGATTTCACTTATATGGGGAATCTAAAAGAAACAAATGAATATAACAAAACAAAAACAGACTCACAGATAGAACAAACTAGCAGTTACAAATGGGGAGAGCGAAGTGGGGAGGGGAAAGACGGGTGGGAGATTAAGGGGTACAAACTACTATGTATAAAATAAATAAGCTACAAGCGTATATTGTATAGCACAAGGAATATAGCCAATATTTTGTAATAACTTTATATGGAGTATAATCTATAAAAATTTTGAATTATTAGGTTGTATACCTGAAACTAATATAATATTGTAAATCAACTATACCTATAAAAAGGTCAATGGTCTAAAAATACAACAACTGAAGCCACATACTGTCATAGTGGATTTAAAAAAATTATATGTTGTCTGAAATAAAGCCGCATTCACAATAAAGACAGATGGGTTAAGACTAAGGGATGGAAAAAGATGTTATCATGTTAACATTAAAAGTAGAATATCCATATTACTTTCTGACAAAGCACAGAGATGAAGAGGGGCAATGCATGAAGATAAAGGGGTCAAGTCTCCAAGAAGACAAAGTAATCCTTAGTGCTTACGTGCACAGCAACAACACAGTGGCAAAATACACCAGGGAAAAATGGATAGAATTACAAGGAGAAACAGACAACTCCACTATTATAGTTGGACTTCAACACCCCTCTAATAAATGATTACGAGAACCAGCAGGAAGAAATTCAGAAAAGCCACAGAGCTGAATTGAACAGTGCCCTCAAACAACCGGATATAACTGAAAACTGTGTATTATTTCATCAAACAATAGCAGAATACACATCCTTCTCAAGTTAACATGGGAAATTCATAAGGATAGAACACATTCTGGGGGAATTCCCTGGTGGTCCAGTGATTAGGACTGGGTGCTTTCACTGCCGTGGGGCCAGGTTTGATCCCTGGTTGGGGAACTAAGATCCTGCAAGCTGTGTGGCGTGGCCAAAACAAACAACACATTCTGGGACATAAAACACATATTAACTAATCTTAAGGGAAATCATACAAAATATACTCTCAGAACACAAAGGCGTTAACCTGGAAATCAATGATAGATATTTAAAAACATTCAAATACTTCAAGATTAAACAACACACTTTTAAATAACCCATGGATCAAAGAAAAAGTTTCAACAGCAATTAAAAATTACCTTGATTAAATAAAAATGAATGTACAATTTACTGAAACTTGTGGAATGCAGCAAAAATAGGGTGGGCGTAGAGGGAAATTTATGGCATTGAAGGCATACACTTGAAGAAAGAGATCTGTAATTAATGATCCTAAGCGTTTAGCCTTAAAAAGTAGAAAAAAGAAGAGGAAATTAAGCCCAAAGTAAGCACAGGAAGAGATGTAACAATGTGAGAAGAAATCAATGAAAGTACAAGAAATCATTGAGAAAAATCAACAAAACGTCTGTTTTTTGAAGAGATGAAATTCAGAAATGTCTATATAAGCTGAGAAAAAAAGAGAAAAGACATGGGAATTTCCTGGTGGTCCAGTGGTTAAGACTCTGTGCTTTCACTGCTGAGGGTTTGGGTTCAATCCCTGGTTGGGGAACTAAGATACTACAAGCCACACAGCACGGCCAAAAAAAAAAAAAAAGAAAGAAGAAAATCCAAATTATTAATATGAGGAATGAAACAGATGAAAATGTAAAAGCATTTGAAAAAATCCAAAATCCATTTATGATAGCACACTAGGAAGAGAGGAACTTCTTCTTCTTGAGAAAGACCATCTACAAAAAACCTGCAGTTAACATCACACTTAATGGTGAGAAGCTAGATGCTTCCCTGGTAAGATCAGGAGGCAATGATGTCCCCTCTCTCACAAGTCCTAGTCAACACTGTACTGGAAGCTTACAGAATAAAAGGACATGTAAGGTATACAGAATGGGAAGTAAGAAATAAAACTGTCTTTTGTCATGTAGGACATGATTATGGAGAAAAAGAATCAACAACAACAAAGAAAACCCCTGAACTAATAAGAGAGTACAGTAAGACTGAAGGTTAGTTAACATACAAAGTCAATGATTTCCTATAGATCCAAACAAATCTAGTCAATTCATCTTTGACAAAGGATCAAAGGCAATTTAATGAAGAAACGACAGTCTTTTCAACAAATAGTGCCAGGAAAACTAGATATCCACATTGAAAAAAAGAACGTCTAGACACAGATCCTACACCTTTTGCAAAAATTAACCCCAAATGGACCACAGATCTTATGTAAAAGGCAAAACTACAGAACTCCTAGAAGATAACACAGGAGAAAGTGAACCTATCTATGAAACAGAAACAGAATCATGGACATAGAGAACAGACTGGCGGCTGCCAAGGGGGAGGGGGTGGGGGAGGGATGGAGTGGGAGGCTGGGGTTAGCAGATGGAAGCTTTTATACATAGAATAGATGAACAACAAGGTCCTATTGTACAGCACGGAGAAACTATATTCAATATCCTATGATAAACTATAATGGAAAAGAGTATTAAAAATGTATATATGTGTACAGCTGAACCACTTTGCTGTATAGCAGAAACTGACACAACACTGTAAATCAACTATACTTCAAGTTTTTAAAATATTGAGAAAAAAGGTAACATAGGAGAAAATCTATATGACCTTGGGTTTGGTGATGAGTTTTTTGATTCAACACACCAAAAGTAGGACTGAAGAAAGAAAAAAATTAGTAAATTGACTTCATTAAAATGACAGTTTGCTCTATGAAAGACAGGGTTAAGAGACTGAAAATAAGCCACAGACTGGGAGAAAATCTCTGCAAACCACTTATCTGATAAAGGACTGCTATTTGAAATATCCAAAGAACTCAAAACTCAACGATAAGAAGACAGGCAACACTATTAAAAATAGACAAAATAAGACACATGGATGGTAAATAAGCATAAGAAAAGACACTCCACATCATATGTCATTAGGATTGCAAATAAAAGAAGAATGAGATTATTACTAGATACTTATCAGAATACTAAAATTCAAAAAACTGAGAACACCAAAGGACAGAGACAATGTACAGCAACAGGAACCCTGTTCCATTCTCAATGCTGGTGGGAATGGAAAACGGTATGTCTACTTTGGAAAACAGGCAGTTTCTTAAAATACTAAACCTATTCTTAACCATACAATCCAACAATCAGGCTCCTTTGTATTTTGCCACATTAGCTGAAAACTTATGTTCATAAAAAAAAACCTGTGCATGAATTTTTATAAAAGCTTTACTCGTGATTGCCAAGACTTAGAGGTAAACAAGATATCCTTCAACAGGTGAATGGAAAAATCATCACTGGAACATCAATACAATGAAATATTTTTCAGTGTTAAAAGAACACGAGGTATCAAACCAAAAAGACATGGAGAAACCTTAAATCATACTGCTAAGTGAAAGCAGCCAATATGACAAGGCTACACACTGTATTATTCCAACCATAGTTCTGGAAAGGAAAAAACTATGAGTAAGACCTTCAGCTGCCAGGGATTTCGGGTGGGAGAGAGGAATGAATGAATAGGTGGAGCACAGGGGCCTTTTAGAGCATGAAAGTAGAATACATGATACAGATATGATGGACACAACTCATTTTATGTTGCCAAAGCCCAGACTGTCTAACATAAGAGTCAACGCTATTGTAAATTGCAGACTTTAATGCATCAGTATTGGTTCATCAAATGTAACAAATGTACCACAGTAATACTAGATATAAAAAATAGGGCAGGGACCTCCCTGGGTGTCCAGTGGTTAGGACTCCCTGCTTCCACTGCAGGGGGCGTGGGTCCAATCCCTGGTGGGGGAACTAAGATCCCGCATGCCCTGTGGCATGGCCCCCCAAAAAAATACAGGGCAAACTATATGAAGGCAGAGGGGTTAAGTGGGAACTCTGTACTCTGTAATCAAGTTTTCCATAAACCTAAAACTGCTATAGAGAAAGATAAAGTGTTATTAGGAAAAAAAAAAAAGATGAAGTCAGATGCCTTAATATCCATCCCAGATGACTGATGGCTGAAAGAGGTCATCTTTCAATCAACTGATCTGAAGTTATTTCAATGAGCCATTTTGGTGCTTTTATGAGGCCTAGACTCTGAGACTTACAAGAGAGGGTTAAACTACACTGAATGCTGTGTTCCACAGTGCAGCACTGGATATTCTGAGAAGTGAAATGAGTGCCTTGGTTACTATTAGCAGCGCCTGGAACTCTGACATGGACAGACGAGTGTTACCTTAATTTTTGTGTGTGTGGCTCCTCAGCATGTGGGATCTTAGTTTGCTGACCAGGGACTGAACCGGTGCCCTCTGCAGTGGAAGCACAGAGTCTTAACCACTGGACCACCAGGGAAATCCCTACCTTGATTTATATCGTGGGTATCTGTTAGGCAAGAGAGTCTCAGAATTCTTTTACCACAAAGGGGCAACTCTTAGACAACCATCCAGGGGTCTATAAACACATGCTGATGGAGCCAGTTGCTGGTCAGTGCTAAGATGACAGCCTGATGTTTCGTCAGTTGTGCACCCTTGAGTCCCATCCTTCGTCAGAATGTCCCAAATAAGGGATGAAAAGCAGCATGTCTGCCTGAGCTGGATCATGTATGAATGTGGAGATGTTGTCTCTAATGCCTAAAACTCCCACTGCTTTTCACTCAGAGAATCCTAAGGAGCTCCCCAAG
Organism: Aethalodelphis obliquidens; assembly: GCF_003676395.1. Taxonomy (NCBI): domain Eukaryota; kingdom Metazoa; phylum Chordata; class Mammalia; order Artiodactyla; family Delphinidae; genus Aethalodelphis; species Aethalodelphis obliquidens. The sequence goes on along the minus strand of NW_020837997.1, from coordinate 4,699,757 downwards.
GAGCCTAGGGGTCTGGGAAGGGGGTGACCTTCAGAAAGGGACTGAAGAGAGGGTAGGCCACCCCTTCTGCAGGTAGGTTATGGCAGGGGGCCCAGGTTTAGCTGTATCTTGCCTGAAGGGGGTCTCCATAGCTGAGCTGAGCTCTTGGGGTGCTGTTCACAGGTCCCAAATTACAATGGGAATCTGGGTGAAGGGTCACATGCTCAGGGCTATCTGTGTTTAGCACAGCTCTGTCAGAAGGGATAACTGCAGCTCGAATGGCATATAGCGTGGAGCCTAGGGCAGTTACTGATGGCAACTCCAGGGGCAGGAGACGAGGTCACTGAAGCCTCTACTGTGAATCAGTGTCTGATGGCACTAAGGGAAGTAAGTGCCTGTCATCTGGCAGTTTGACCTGAGTCCAGAGCCTTTTTGTTTTTTGTAGGGGGAATATTCAAGGTGGGCCGATGTACAAGTAATAGTATAAATGGGCTCAAGTAAAATTCATAAACAAGGAATAAGATGCCTCCAGAACACCAGAAGAATCTAGACAAGGTTGTGGGTGCTGAGAGGGACAACAGTTATTTCTTCACTGTGTCAGGGAGAGCGGGCCCCAGGTTACCAAATAATTGTTAGGAATTTAAGCTAGGTGGCAGGAACCTCACATCGTATACCAGCAATGGCCTGTCTACTGCTTAGGAGCTCTTTTTGTCAATATTTTTATGTTCTGATGTCCTCAGAAAGAGGATGTCGTTGGTGTAATGTCACACCTGTGCTTCTGGACCAAGGTGGCTACAGTTCAGAGCCTGCCTGCAGAGACTGTGCATGGTCACAGTGGTGGTGAGGTTCCCTGAGGGTAACTAGGTAAAGGTGTACTATGCCCCTTCGAGGTGAAGGCCAACTGCAGCTGAGAAGCTGCTGAAATAGACACTGAACAGAATAGACTTAGCCAAATCTGTGGGAGCAGGATATTTACGTTGCTGAGTGGGTGAAGCCAGTAATTTCCATTATGTTGGGGGCTGGGAATTGGGGCTTATTTGGTGAAATCACAGCCTCAAGGTTGCTGTAATCCAGTGTGAGGTGTCATTCATTTTTTCCAGGGTTGAGAAGAAACCAAATAAGGCTATTAAAAGGAAAAGCACAGGGGGTTAATCACCTCCTCACTAAACAGATTTATACAATGTTTTTCAATCTTTCAAAACCCTGTTAAATTTACACTGGGCCATATTTAACTAGGGGTAAGGTCAGTGGTGTCTCATTTATCAATATAATTTGAAAGTGGCAAAGACTAAATTAAAATTTCATTTATAATTCACTGGATCAGACCTTCCTTGCTGGGGGTGGCTATTTTAGGACAGTGGGTGATAAGACCACAGGGAATTTAGGTAAGATAACACTTCTCAAAGTTAAGGCGAAATACACCTATTAGTCTTCTATATGATATCTAGTAACTCCCCTAAATTTATCAGGGGTACCTTGCTTAAATTTAGTGGGATCCCAGGTATAACTGTAATTTGAGCCCTAGTATTTATTATTTGCATGAAAGTTTGAGAATTAGTGCAGCACAACAGATGGCAAAATTACTTCATAAACTATGTTGTTGAGGCACCAAAGCAAGTAGTGCCCTTTCATCTTTTTCATTGTGTAAATTCTGTATATTTTGGATTTCCAATTGGGTCAAATTGTGGACCTTTGTTTCATTATTTTTTTCATTTGTCCTCTCCCTCTTGTCCCCCCCCCCCCCCCGCTTTTGCTTTTTTTAGTCACTGGTTATATTGAATACTTCGGGGGAGGGGGTATCCTCTGGTATTTATAAACTCTACTTCTGGAGAGCCTCACACATCAGTGCTATCAGTGTCACAGGCCTCCTCTATGATATCTGGCTGCTTTATAAAGTATAAGGAACTTGGGCTTAAATCAGGTTTGAAGGAATCCCTTGGCTGTGCCACATGGGTGCCATGGTGTTGTCCCCTGTAACCCTGAAGGTCAGGATCTCTGTTGCAATAAAGGCAGCAGCAGAACTCAAGGGTCCTGGGGAATTCTCTGGAATTACGAGTGGGGACTCAGCCACCATCTAATGACTGCCTTTCCCCCTCTCTTTTCTCTCCAGTAACTGCTCTGTCAGGAACTACCACCCAACTAGCCCAGCTCTTGCACAGGCTACTGTCTCTCTTTCCCACCTGTGCCTTACATGTTGGGTCCAACCCAGACACTAGCACAGCTTCACTGTAACAGGCAGATAAATCCCAGCAAACACACTGGCCCAAGACTAATTTAAGGAGAGCTCCAATCCCATACTGCTGCTCCCAAATGCCTAGGAGTTCTTAAAACTGACAATTCTGCTCGGCTGAACACAGAACTGAGTCCTGGTATGGTCAACAATGCAACACAGGGCAGCGCAGCTCACAGCTCCAGCTCCCCAGCACCCAGCAGCCCACAGCGCCGGCCGCCATCAGACAGCAGAGCAGGTGAGCTGAGTCAGAGCTGGAGAAGACAGACAGGTGGTGATCATGTGTGGCCATGCCGCTCACAGTGCCAGCTCCTATGGTCACCTGCAGAGGTGTGGCTGAGGCTGTCACCGGTGTAGTACACACCCACCAAGAGGATAAGAAAAGGGTGACGACTCATGGAAGAGAGGTCTCGGGGGAGAGCAGGCCTGGCCTCTCATGTAGCTCTGAAATGGCTTCACAAACCAAGGAAAGGAGCCTGGTCCCGGTGTTCACTCACTGTGGGTGGAGGGTGGGACCGAGGCAAAAATTCTTGCCCAAGGACAGAAGCGTGTGTGGCTGGAACACCCTGCCACCTCTAGAAGGGAGGCCACCCAGACTTCTCATCAGCTTGTCCAGGTCAGGGCACAAGGGGAAGAGGGAGGTGTTAAAAAGAAACAGTAGGCCCCAGATGGAGTCATTTGTGCTAAGCCCATGTCACCAAACCAAGACTTAATACCTAACCTAACTGCAAATACGACCTCCCCTAGGAATGTCATCTTAACCAATCTGGAATTTTCTGGTCAACACCAACGAGGTAATCTGCCACATAGGTTTTTCCTTTTTAAAAAAAATATGTATTTATTTGGCTGCGCTGGGTCTTAGTTGCAGCATGCCAGATCTTCGTTGCAGCATGTGAACTCTTAGTTGTGGCATGTGGGATCTAGTTCCCCGACCAGGGATTGAGCCCAGGGCCACTGCATTGGGAGCACTGAGTCTTAACCACTGGACCACCAGGGAAGTCCCCACATAGGTTTTTTTCTGTCCCTCAAAGAAAGATGAGATAATCCACTCTTTCCTTACCTCTTCCCCCTTCTGCCCATCTAAGCCTTCCATCTGGACACCTCTCTACTTGCTAGATGCGATGCTGTCCAATTCACCACCAATCACTTAATAAAGCCAATAAGACCTTTAACATTTATTTAGTTGAATTCTTGTTATTTTAACAGATTGGTGAGGCTTTAACTGTGAGCAAACATCAAAAAATGCGGAGTCTGGGGACTTCCCTGGCAGTCCAGAGGTTAAGACTTCATGCTTCCACTGCAGGGGGGCACAGGTTCAATCCCTGTCGGGAGCTAAGATCCCACAAGCCGTGTGGTGTGGCCAAAAAACAAAAAGAAAGATATGCATTTGCAATTGCTTCCTTTTTTTTTTTTTCTTTTTTTTTTTTTTGCGGTACGCGGGCCTCTCACTGTTGTGGCCTCTCCCGTTGCCAAGCACAGGCTCCGGACGCGCAGGCCCAGCGGCCATGGCTCACCGGCCCAGACGCTCCGCGGCATATGGGATCCTCCCAGACCGGGGCACGAACCCGTGTCCCCTGCATCGGCAGGCGGACTCTCAACCACTGCCCCACCAGGGAAGCCCACAATTGCTTCCTTTTTGATAAAGAAAACACCAAATCAAGATGCTCAAGAAATGATCAATACTGGTTATTGGGGGTGGCTGAACCAAGAGCACTTGAGGGGCCAGGGTGTTCTGGAGTGAGTCTACTTTAGATCTTTTTTTTTTTTTTTTTTTTT
>NW_020837997.1:4655184-4695672 GCF_003676395.1 Aethalodelphis obliquidens | reverse complement strand
CGCGGGCCTCTCACTGTTGTGGCCTCTCCCGTTGCGGAGCACAGGCTCAGCGGCCACGGCTCACGGGCCCAGCCGCTCCGCGGCATGTGGGATCTTCCCGGACCGGGGCACGAACCTGTGTCCCCTGCATCGGCAGGCAGACTCTCAACCACTGTGCCACCAGGGAAGCCCTAGACCTTCTTATCTTAACAGCCTTTTCCTAACCTTCGCATGATTATTTAAGATTAACTGAGTAATCTGCATAAACCATATTTTTCTATTTAACAGCCTTTACTTTTAATTAACTTGCTTTTAATTTTAACTTATTTTTTACTTTTCTATGGAGGAAACCATGCTAAGATTTACTCCTTTAAACATTTAACACTTATAAAAAGCATAAAAAGTGAAAAGTTTCATATCTCCTTCTAACTAAAATTACAAGAGAGGCATCATAGTTTCTCCTTATATCTCACTCTGGGGGTTATTTCAGAAATAAGTAATGTGTAATGCACTAGGAATTTGGGTCTAATCCATTAAATATACTAGGATTTTCAATGACTTAGGTAAGTTTTGAATAGTTTTCCTCATTATCAATTACAGGAATTCATTTGCTTCAGTAATATTGCAGCACTTAAAATTTCAAAGCTAAGGACATGCACATACAAAAACTGACTTACAAATGTAAAAACCATCTGAGAACTCAAATACACCCATCTCATATCTTGAGGATCTCTTGCCTAAAAGGAACAAATACTCTGTTTGGTTCCAAAATTCTTGGCCTTACTCCCACTATGTCTCTCAATCAACATACATTTAAAGCCTGAGACCTATAAATATTATACACTCACACAGTAAATTATATCACAAACCATTAAGGGAAACTAGAGTTAAGAGCTGCAATATTCGATATATAAACATATACAAGGAAAGAAATGCAAATATTTCAATCAGTGAGATAAGCAGCCTGTTTCCCTACAGTTCAGAAGGAAACCCAGATTTCCAAGCTTGAGGTCCAGACTCCCCCTGTGGGGATACAACCCCTAGAGTGTGTCAGTCCCTGGTGATGGAGGGTAAGGACACCTGAGCAGCCATAGAAATAAACTCTGGAGGCTCCAACATAATGCAAATGCTCCCTTCTCAGGCTTCAATTCTTACAAGTGAGAAAACTCTTGGCCAGATTCAATTTAAAGTTCTAACTGAAATGTACTCCAAAACTCATAAACTCTTGTCCAGGACACAGAACACATGACCTTCACAGACTTTCTCAATGTACTCATATTACCCTGAGTGCACCTACACTGCAAAAGCGACTCAAACCTGTATCTCAAAACAGGCACCAAGAAAATCACAGTTATAGCTTCAGAAAGGGCATCACTCCCCAACCCCCACCCACCATCACAGGTGCATCCCCAGCTTTCCAGGGATCTGTATCTTCTCTTCCTATAAAGACTCCTTCCACAGTGGGTGCAAGCGGTAGGACACTTACAGGGGGAGGCTCCCCAGCAAGAACAACTGGTCCTCTGAGTACTTCCCTTTGCAGGCTTAAGGGGGCCTTAGCTTAGAAATACTGACCACAGGTCTCGGTTCCCCACTGTTGTTGCCTTGGACACCACTGATATTTTAAATGACACAAACCCAGTGTTTGAATAATCCAGCACAACCATTCTAAACCAGGATTTACATGTAAAGGAAGGAAGAAAATTGTAAGGCATTTTTCTAGTTCAAGAACAAAACACACAAATGTCTATTCCTTTCTGAAAATAAATGTCAGTTAATTATTATTTCCATGGCAAGAAACTGTTTGGAAATAATCATAATTGAAGAAAAGAAAAAAACAGATCTCGAATGTTACATGCAGTCACTCATGGGACCAAAAAAAAGAAAAATTTTAACTAATGGAATGGTATAACAGAATATTTTGTTTTATTTTTTCTGAAATTCACCTCTTTCTTCCCCTTCGGAAATATTTTATACTCTCTTTCAAGATCTATTGATTAAATACATTTACAGTTACCAAAAACCGAGACTTAAAGTGAATAAAGTCACAAACTCAGGGAGGGGCAAGGCTGACCTGGAACTATGATAAAAAGATTACCCAGGAGTCTCCAAAGAGGAACCTCCACCCAAAGGGCTCAAACAGGATGTCTGTGCCCAGCAAAGGTCCTGGGGGGGAAGCGCAAGACTTATACAATGTAGTTCCAGGTGGTTAGTCTCTGATTTCTTCTCATGGAAAATACACACAGACAAAAAAATGAATCTTTAAAAAGAGCCATTCATGGCTCTGTGGAGAAATGATACAATTAAAATACTGCGTAGTCTGAAATGCACCGTGGAAGACAAATAGTTAATGATGAAGCTATGCACTGGAGAGGGGAAGATGGCGTTTGGGAACGTGGGGAAAGATCTGGAAATCTAGGCATTTACTGCCTGCCCTGGGAAGATCTAGGGTACAAGAACAGGGTCGTGGATTTGTGACCATGTTTCTCAAAATTTGGGAAAGTGAGGGGGAAATGAGTCCCCCCACCCCGGGGAGAAAGGAGGGACTGGGGACCCCAAAGACCACAGCTCCTCCAACGCAGGAACCCCGGATACTGAGTCACGATTGTCCCCTGATCACCCTCCCCGTGGACACCACACAATCTGGAGTAGACCTGGCCACTGCAGTGAGCGGAGAGGCCGCCCTGGGTCCCGACTGCCGGCCGAGCCCCAACGCTGCCTGCCGCGCCGGCTGTGGACTCGGGTCCGCAGGTCCGGAGTTGACCGCGGGGAGGCCCGGGTCCCACAACGGCCAGTTCCAACTGGTCCCTCCGCCCCCGTCTCCCAACACCAGGCTCCCCAACTCACCATTTTTCGGTTTCTCGGCTTCCCTGTCGTCCACCCCACAACTGCCGCGGCAAGTGCAGGTCTCAGCGACAGAGGATGCCGCGGAGCCACCAGAGCCCTTTAAGGGCATCGAGCGGGGACGTGCTGCACAGCGGGAGCAAATGAGAATGAGCAAGCAGTCCACGCCACCCACGCACGTCACTGGAGCGTCGCCCGCTGGCGCCGACACGTACGTAACCAGCGACTCCCCTGATTGGACAGTTCGCAAGGCCCTGCCTCCCGTGCCTGAGTGACAGGAGGCCGGAGTTCTCGTCTTTGCGCCGACCTTGTCCTGGCAGGGCCCAGAACTGTCCCCTCCACGGACACTGCACTGAACCATAAGGCCGCGAGGCCCTCACGGAACTGTGACACTTCTTCACAGACACGGAGACTTAAAAGTGACCTCACCATATGAAATGAGTCTGGCTCCACTTTTATCTTTGACGATTTCCTGTGAGAGACGCCCATCCATCCCTACCTACCCCCACTCATTTGGTACTTTAAAAGCCCGCCGGCCTCAGGGGCACTTGGCTCTGGTGGGAGGATGAACCCCGCAGTCCTAGACCAGCCCTGAAACCTCAAACACTAGCATGTGTGAAACACTGAGAAAGAGAAACCACCGGAAAACCTTTTCAGTGTAATTCCTTGTTTGTTGAAAGGTCAAAGGAGGCAAAACTGAAAGACCACTGCTGAGTGAAAAATGACAGATAGCGAAGGTATGAAGGATAAACAAAGAATCACAACCACCGTCATGTATGGGGCAGGACCGAGATGAGTGAGGGATGGGAACGTCAGGACACTCTCACCACTGCCCACAGGCCATTTATGAATCTTCATGAAGATTCCAAAGATGTTTCAATTATCACTAAATCTTGCCACAAAATATTTTGTATATTCTTTTCTGAATATATTTGCTGATAAAAATTTCAAGCAGTAATTAAGTTTGGAAACAAACATAATTTTTGTATGTTAGTTTGTCCTATAATGTGGCAATCTGAGTTTTCACTCACGGTTTTGGCAGAAAAATCAGCAAGAAGCCAACTGTCCGTTGGGAAAGAATGGGTTCCATAAACGCATCATCATATGTAGTTTTTAAAAACAAAAGGTATTGCTATGAAAAGGTCTGGAGGATTTATCAATAGAGCAAATAAGTGCAGTGTATTGCAATATATATACCATGTTACCTTTTCTATAACCTTCGGAGACAGGTGGACCCTCGACACCGCCTCCCCTCCAACTGCAAGCGTTGGTTGAGTAGTGGAGACTAACACACACCTACCAAGAATATATGAAAGGGTTAGTTACTTCTGAAACTGAGGTCTCTGGGGAGAGCAGGGCGGGCCTCTCAAGCCGGTGGGAAATGGATTGAGAACAAGGAAGGGAGCCTGGCCTGGGTTTTTTAAACTGAGGTCAGGGGCTGGGCTAAGGTGGAGGTTCACACACAGCCTTTCTTATCACCCTGTACAGATGTGGGGCACAAAGGGAAGAAGGAGGGGTAAGACTCTAAAGTTGTCAACTGTCAAATAATGGAAAATACATATACTGGTCTCTGCCCCTGGTTACTGGCACCCAGCTCCTAAAAGCTTGTAAATTCCTAAAGGATAAGAGCACTAGGAACAACTCTTGTTCCGCTGAAGCGACTCTGGGTGGGCTCCTGGATAGCTGCTGGGTGGGGGCTGGTCACCAGAAAGAGCAAGCCATGATAAGGAGCTTGGAATTTTCAGCCCAACACCCTCATCCTCCAGAGAGGGAATAGGGCCTGGAAATGAAGTTAATAATCAATCATGCCTACGTGAGGAAACCTCCGTAAAATCCCAAGGGTATCCCAAGGGTATGGGGTTCAGAGAGCTTCCAGGTTGGTGAGCACATCCATATGGGGGAGGGTGATGCACCCGAACTTCACACGGACCCTCCCAGACCTCACCCTTTGTATCACTTCATCTGGCTCTTCACTTGTATCCTTTATCATATCATTTAATAAACTGGGAAATGTAAATTAAGTGTTTCTCTGAGTTCTGTGAGCCGCTCTAGCAAACAGAACCCAAGGAGGGGGTTGTGGGAACCCCTGATTTGTAGCCAAGCTAGACAGAAGTTGTGAGTAACCTGGGGACCTACTCCTTGTGATTGGCATCTGAAGTTGGGGGGCAGGAGTGGCTGCCTTGTGGGACTTAGCCCTTAACCTGTGTAATCTGAAGCTGTCTCCAGGCAGACAGTGATAGGATTCAGTTAAGTTGTAGGACACCCCACTGGTGTCACAGAGAATTTACTTATTGTGGGGGGAGGCCCTCACATATTTGGTGACCAAAAGTGTCAAGAGTGAAGTGTTCTGGGTAAAAGTAAAGGAGAAACACAGGCAGGAAGAACTGGATTTTCTCTATTCAGGAAAAATACTGAGTTTTCCCAACATATCAGCAGTCAAACATTAAAAGATGGAGTCAGAGACCTCTGATCTGGCAGATAAGGAGCTTAAAAGGTAACAGTCCCATCCTCAACAAACTTTTTGTAAAAAGCAAACTGAAAAAATCAATGACTCTTCTTATATCTATCAAAGAACTGAGGTCACAGGGCAAAGTGCTGTCTCCAAAACTGCAGAGAGACTGAAAAATAGCCATTTTGAAATATGCCCACAAAATTCCACTCTTCTTAACAAGTCCTGTCCTCAAAAGAATCTCCTTCATTAGAGGCTAACCAACTGGGATTCTACCAGTGCCTAAATGACATGAGGGGTGGGAAATAGGCAACTGGAGTCCCCTCTAGCCTTTCTGCCTGACCTCTCAGCAAATACTTGGTATGTTTTCCAAAACTATGCCAACTCTCCAGCACCAACTGGGTGTCCTGCAATTCAATTCAAGTCTAACACAAACTAATCCGAGTTAACATCAGACTCCACAGTTTACAGGTTCAATCCTGTAAGACTGCCCCCATGTCAGATGCCAGCTGCAAACAGGGCAGCGGGCAGGTTACACACATTTCTGCATGGCCCGCTACAAATTCAGAGGTTCCCTGGACAATACCTCATCTTTGTTAATTGGTTAGAAGAGCTATCAGAAAAGCACTACTTATTATTACCAGTTTACTGTAAAAGATACAAGTCAGGAATAGCCAAATGTGAAGGGTGCACAGGGCAAAGTGATGGTCGGGGGGTAGGGAGCTTCCATGCCCTCTCCTGGAATGACAGCCTCCCAGCATGGTGATGTGTTCACCAACTCAGATTTCTCTGAATCCCGAGGTTTAGGGGTTTCCATGGAGTTCCCTCATGTCGACCACTGGTGAATAACTCAATCTCCAGTCCCTCTTTCCTCCCCAGAGGCTGGGAACTGGGCTGAACATTCTAAGCCTCTAATCAAAGCTTGGTCTTCCTGGTGACCGACCCATACCCTGAAGCCATCTTGGGGGCCTGGAAGCAGTTGCCTCATTACAACATAAGATGCTCTCATCACTCAGAAAGTCCAAGGGCCTTAGGAGATCTTTGATAAGATCTGTGGACAAAGACCAAACATTTTTATCATACCACAGAAGGTCACAGCCCAAGGACACACACTCATTAAAATACTGAGACCAAATCATGGGACGCTAGAACATTTCCTCTCCACCCACAACATGCCACTACACCAAGCAGACGCCTGTTTCATCACAGTGGGAAACACAGAAAGAACAGTATGTTTCAGAACTTACTTACAAGTCTCTACAGTACCCCAGAGGTGACATGGGAGACAAAAGCAAGGACACCTGAGGGTATTTCACCCCGGACAGCTACAACAAATAGTCGATACAGCCTAAGGCTAGTCAGATAAACAAAAAGCCTCACATTAAGGTCTATTTACCTCAGTTCCTTTTCACACTACATCACGTCCAGTATTCAACAAAAAATTCAAAGGCACAAGAAAAGACTTAAAAAACACACCTTCAGGAGACAGTGTAAGCAGCTCTTCGCAGGAAACTGCCCTCAGCAGGAAGTCCCTTTCCTTGTCACTGTAGCAAAGTTGTAATGTAACTAACTTTTAAACCAGGCACCCCCATGCTCTACTCATCTCCCGCCCAAGCACACCTTTCAAATCCTTTCATCACACAACACCTTGCCTAGCCTGTTGGTTCAAAGAAGTAGAAATGAGTAAGTAGAATAAGTAATTAACAGATGACCAGATCTCCTCCCTAGCTTCCCTTTCGGTAATCTTGTGAACAAACTGTGTGATTAACATCTGGAGGAAGATCACAAGTCGATGAACCTGCATGCAGTGGGGGGCAGTGATGACTGTGACCCCCTATTTCAATGATTGAGATTACTTCCCTCTTTCCCTTTAAAACTTTCATGGCCGAGCAGGCCCTTGGGAGGTGGTTTTTTGGGTCCACCATCTTCCTGGATTGCCGGCACTCTGATTAATCAAAGACAACTTTCCTTTCTATCAACATTTGTGAATTTGATTTTGTAAGCTGCGAGCAGCGGGCCCTGATTCGATAACAATAGGACAAGGAAAAGAAACTAATTCAGATGTAGCGGGTATGCTGGAATTATCAGACCAGAAATTTGAAGCAACCATGATGAATATGCTAAGGACTCGAACAGAAATAGTGGATGAGGGACTTCCCTGGTGGTCTGGTGGTTAAGACTCCACGCTTCCAATGCAGGGGGTGCAGGTTCGATCCCTGGCCGGGGAGCTAAGATCCCACATGCTGCAGGGCATGGCCAAAATAATAAAAAAAAAAAACAAAGAAATAGTGGGTGGCGTGCAAGTACAGATAGCTCACGTACGCGAATATGGAAACACTTGAGAAAGAACCAAAAGGGAAATACAAGAAATAAAAACCAAAAGCACAGAAATGAATTATTCCTTTGGCAGGATGGGGGTGAGGGCACATCAACACAATGGAAACATGTGAGGAAAGAATCACTGAGTTTGAGGAAATGTCAAGAGAACCTTCCAAAACTAAAATGCAAAGAGATGAAAGAACAAAAAAGGGAACAGAAATCCATGAACTTGGAGACAATTATAAAAAGTGTAACATACACATGATGGGAATACATGAAAGAGAAGAAAGAAGGGAACAGAATAAGTGAAGCTTATGGGGACTGAGATTTTCCCAAAATTAATGACAGTCACCAAACCACAGATCCAGAAAGCTCAGAGAAATGAGATTAAAAACTGAAAAATGCACATCTAGAAATACCATATTCAAACTTGAGAAAAATCAAAGACAAAGAGAACATCTTAAAAGAAGGTAGAGTGAGAAAATATTAGGTATAGAAAAACGAGGATAAGAATGAAATCAAACTTCTTTAAGAAACCACGTAAGCAGGAAGAGAGTTTCGTGAAATAAAGTGCTGAAAGAAAAACCACCCAACTAGAATTCTGTGTCAAGCAAAATTATCCTTCCAAAGTGAGAGAGAAATCAAGACTTTCTGAGACAAACAAAGATCAAGGGAATTTGTTATCAGCACACCTGCTTTGCAAAAACTGTTAAAAGAAGTTTGTCAGGGACTTTCCTGGGGGTCCAGTGGTTAAGAACTCCATGCTCCCAATGCAGGGGGCCCGGGGTTCGATCCCTGGTCTGGGAACTAGATCCCACATGCTGCAACTAAGAACCTGCATGCTGCAACTAAAGATCCTGCATGCCACAATGAAGATCCCACATGCCGCAACTAAGACCCAGTGCAGCCAAATAAATAAATAAACATTAAAAAAAAATTTGTCAGGAAGAAGGTAATGATGAAGAAAGGAAGAGTGTTAGAGAAGGAATAAATGAAGGTAAAATAAAATGATTTATTTCTGTTATTTTTATGTATTCTGACAGAAAACACTTTGTTCAAAATCATAACAGCAACTATATAATTATAGCTTATAGCAAGTAATTATAGCTTACGGTTAAATGAAATGAATGATAGCAATGGTACAAGGGCAGGGAGGAGGAACTGGAATACTCTGTTATGAGAAAACTGTACATCCACTGAAGTGATGGTATACTGTTACTTCAGACAGGACAAGGTTAGTTGTAAATGTATATTGCAAACTCATGGGCAACTACTGAAAAATGTATAATAGTAAGCTAAAAGAGGAGAAAAAAATGGAACCACATAAAATGCTCAATAAAAGGTAGAGAAAGAAGAAAGGTGGAAGAGAATGAAGAAACAAAGAACAAAGGTAACAAATAGAAAAGAGTAGAAATATGGTAGATATTGATCCACTCTATCAATAATCACCTTAAACATCAATGGTCTAAATACAAGAAATGAAAGACAGAAATTGTCAAGCGAATAACAAAATAACAATTATATGTTGTCTGCAAGAATCAGTTTAGATATAAAGACACAGATAAATTAAAAGTAAGGACCTTCTTTAAGATCCTCTCTGGTCGTCCAGTGGGTAAGACTCTGTGCTCCCAGTGCAGGGGACCTGGGTTCGATCCCTAGTCAGGGAACTAGATCCCGCATCCCATGCTGCAGTGAAGAAGTCCATGTGGCACAGCTAAGAGCCCGCATGCTGCAACTAAAGATCAAGCATGCCACAGCTAAGATCCGGTGCAGCCAAAAAAAAAAAAAAAAAAAAAAAGTAAAGGGTGGAGAAGGATATACCATGCCAACACTAAACAAAAGAGAACTGGCATAGCCACATATATATTTCTTTTAATTTTACTGAAGTATATAGTCGATTTAGAGTGCTGTGTTTAATTTCTGCTGTACAGCAAAGTGACTCAGTTATACATATATATTCTTTTTCATATTCTTTTCCATTATGGTTTATTACAGGATTTTGAATATAGTTTCCTATGCTATACAGTAGGACCTTGTTGTTTATCTATCCTATATATAATAGTTTGCATCTGCTAATCCCAAACTCCCAATCCTTCCTTCCCACTGACCCCCCTGGCAACCAGTCTGTTCTCTGTATCTGTGAGTCTGTTTTTGTTTAGTATGTTCATTTGTGTCATATTTTAGATTCCACATATAAGTGAGATCATATGGTATTTGTCTTTCTCTTTCTGACGTACTTCGCTTAGTATGATAATCTCTAGGTCCATCCATGTTGCTGCAAATGACATGGCATAGCTATATTAATTTCAGACAAAGCAGACTTCAGAGCAAGGAAAACTCACACTGATAACGAGGAACATTACATAATGTTCAGTGTCGGGAATTCCCTGGTGGTCCAGTGGTTAGGACTCGGCACTTCCACTGCTGTGGCCCTGGGTTCAATCCCTGGTCAGGGAACTAAGATCCCACAAGCTGCTTGCTGTGCCCACCCCCACCCCGTGAAAAAAAAAACCAAAACAAAAAGCCCAAAGTGTCAATTTTCCAAGAGGACATAGCAATACTTAATGTCTACATGCATAACAACACAGGGCAAAATACACGAGGAAAAAAATACTAGAACGGCAAGGAGAAGTAGATGAATTCACCATTATAGTTGGAGACTTCACATGCCCTCCTCAGTAATTAAGAGTTCCAGCAGGAAGGACGTAGTTAAATTAAACAGCACAATCCAACAAGTGGATTTAATTGAAATCCATGCAATACTTCATCCAAACACAGCAGAATACACATTCTTCTCCAGATCATATGGAACATTCACCAAGACAGACCGCATTCTGGGACACAAAATTCCCCTTAAATTTGAAAAGAGAGAGATCACACAAGATATGCTTGCAGACCACAATGGTATTAATCTAGAAATCAGTAACAGAGAGATAGTTGGAAAACTCCCAAATACTTGGAGATTAAACAACACGCTTTTAAATAACACTTGGGTCCATAAGAGAGTGACATCAACAGGATGGTGGAAGAGGAATTTTCTACTGTCATCTCCCCACAGTGCACTGATTTTGACAACCAGTCAAGGATGAGAGTACCTTTGTGGAAGTCAGGGAGCCCAGTGGAGAATTTCCAGCACACCAGTGGAGCAAAAAAATCTGAGAACAGACACCACAAGAAAAGTACAAAGAACAGTCTCACTCCTCCCCAAAGGTGGCATAGCTTGATGCTAAGAGTTCTCTTTGGCCCAGGATTCCTCCCATGGGAAAGTGAGAGTGTAGTGACTGAGCACTTGGCTTCCCGAGTGGTGTGAGATGCTGCCCAAGAGGCTCAGTGATTTCTCATCTCACCAAGAATACTAAGGGAGAATACTAAGGGAGTCAGGACAGCTGGAGGGCTGGGAGCAGGGAAGAGTTGCAAGGACCCACAGAAATCAAGGCTCAGAACACAACAAATGGCTGCAGATCCTACTAGTCCCTCACAGACTCCATCAGGAGGCTTGCATTTCAGCCACTTGGGATGTGATGTCTGCAGACACTCCTGTCCGGTGCATGGGCACACCCAATGCTCTGCGCACCTGACTCCCCCACCCTCCCACCCCATCCATAGCCAGCTCCATGTATGTACTCCAGACAGCGAGGGAAAGCCCCTCCCCTGTCTCGTAAGCACATGCATTCAGCTGGCTCAACTCAGTGGGACTGGAAGAAGACAAGCATTTCAGGGGACTACATCTCAGGAAAACAAATGGGAGGCTCTCACTACCCCGCCTGGTTGTGAGGGATCAAAAGAAGGCATACAGGGAATTCCCTGGTGGTCCAGTGGTTAGGACTCCACGCTTCCACTGCAGGGGGCATAGGTTCAATCCCTGGCTGGGAAACTAAGATCCTGTATGCCGAGGGGTGCAGACAAGAAAAACAAAAAAACAAACGAAGGCATACAATCTTAAGAATTCCTGCTAAAGAGGGAACAAGAGGTGTGAGGTGGGTGCGTTCGTTCATAGATAAGGTCTGACAGAATCACAGAATTCCCAGCTGGGCTGACTGGTGAAAAGTGTTTCTTTCCCAAAACCAGTCAGTGGAGGAATTGACTGCTCCTTCACATGCGAACACAGCAATGCAAAACCTCAAGGAATGAACACACACACACACACACACACAGAAAAATGACAACAAGGAAACTCAATAATTTTCTGGTAACCTATTCCACAGAAATGGAGGTCTAGAAATTGCCTAATGAAGAATTTAAGATAATTGTTCAAAGGAAGCTCAGGGAGCTTCATAAGAATACATACAGTCAACTCAACAAAATAAACAATACATGAACAAAAGGAGATGTTTGACCGATAGATAGAAATCACAAAGAACCAAACAGAAATTCTGGTGCTGAAGAATACAATAAATGAATTGAAAAATGAAATACAGCTTCGAGAACTGACTTGATCAATCAGATAAAAGAATCTGTGAACTTGAAGACTGTTCATTTGAAATTATTCAGTTAGAGGAGAAAAGAGGAAGAAAAAAAGGATGAAAAGGAATGAAGAAAGCTTATGGGAATTAGGGGACACCAGCAAAAGAAATAATATACACATTATGGAATGTCTATAAGGAGAAGGGTAGAAAGCCTATTTAAAGAAATGATGACTGGAAACTTCCCAAATAATGGGAAAGATACGGACATCCAGGTACCTAAAGCTCAAATATCCCTAAACAGGTTAAACCCAAAGAAGACTTCATAAAGATGCATTATAATCGAATTATTAAAAATCAAAGAAAGAGAATTTTGAAAGTAACAGGAGGAAAGTGATACATCACATAAAGGGAACCTCAATAGACTATCAACAAATTTCTCAGCAGAAACCGTGAGGCCATAAGAGAGTGGCATGACATATGCAAAGAGCTGAAAGAAAGAAACTGCCAACCGAGAAAGCTTTACTCACCAAAGCCGTCCTTCAGAAATGGAGGAAACAAAGACTTCGCAAACAAACAAAAGCTGAGGGAGTTCACCACCACTACACCTGCTTTACAAGAAATGCTATAGGGATTTCCTCAAACTGAAATGAAAGGATGCTAATTAGTAACGTGAAAACACATGAAAGTATAAAACTAGTCAAAGTAACTAAGAATTGGTTGTTTGAAAAGACAAACCATTAGCTAGACTAAGAAAAACAAGAAAAGATTCAAATTAATAAAATCAGAAATGAAACGGGATAAATTATATGGGGTACAACAGGAATATAAGGGATCATAAAAAATTACTATGAACAGTTATATGCTAATAAATTGGATAACCTAGAGCAGCGGTTCCCACCCTTTTTGGCACCAGGGACCGGTTTCATGGAAGACAATTTCTCCACGGACTGGGGGCAGGGGGGGGATGGTTTCAGGATGATTCAAGCGCATTACATTTATTGTGCACTTTATTTCTATTATTATTACATTGTAATACATAATGAACTAATTATACAACTCACCATAATGCTGACAGGAGGCGGAGCTCAGGCAGTAATGTGAGCAATGCGGAGCAGCTGTAAATACAGATGGCGCTTCGCTCGCTTGCCTGCCGCTCACCTCCTGCTGTGCGGCCCGGTTCCTAACAGGCCACGGACCCATATCAGTTCGTGGCCTGGCGGGTGGGGATCCCTGATTTAGAGATATTAGATAAATTCTTATAAACATACAACCTACTGTGACTGGATGACGAAAACAGAAAATCTGAACCGCTAAATAAGGAGTAAGGTGGTTGAATCAGTAATCAAAAGCCTCCCAACAAAGAAAAGTCCAGGACCAGATGGCTTCACTGCTGAATTATACCAAAGATTTAAAGAAGAATTAATATCAATTCTTCTCAAACTCTTGCAACAACTTGGAGAGAAGGGAACACTTCCAAACTCATTTTATGAGGCCAGCATCACCGATACCAAAGCCAGACAAGGACACTACAAGAATAGAAAATAACAAGCCAATACCCCTGATGAACATAGATGTAAAAATCCTCTACAAAATAAAAGAAACCAAATTCACAGCACATTAGAAGGCTTATACAACATGATCAAGTTGGATTTATCCCTGGGATGCAAGGATGGTTCCACATACGCAAATCAATAAATGTGTTACACTAAATTAACTAAATAAAGGGAAAAAATTATATGATCACCTCAACAGACGCAGAAAAAGCATTTGACAAAATTTAACATCCTTTCGTGATAAAAACTCTAAGCAACTTAGGTATAGAACGAATATACCTCAACATAATAAAAACCATACATGACAAACCTATAGGTAACATAGTGAATGGTGAAGAGACCTCTTCCAGAACTGTGGCATCTAGAAAGGGACTGAGGGGGTGGTTGCCCCCTCCTGCAGGCAGGCTGTGCCAGAGGGCTCCATCATGTCTCAAGGAGGTCTCAGTAGCCTGTGCTGAGCTTATGGGGGGCTGTTTTCAGGGTGGAGGAGATCCTCTGTTTTCAGGAGAGCTCAGTACCTGGTGGTAATTACAGCTCTAATGTCATAAAGTGTGGGCCAAGGAGGGGAGTTTCTTGCATAGAAGTAAAGTTTGTAAGGAAAGAATATGTTGCCTTCCAAACACCAAAACAACCTAGGAGATGCTGTGAGTGCTAAGAGGGACAACAGCTATTTCTTCATGGTGTCAAGGAGGGAACAGCCCCTTGTTTACCATGTAATTCTTAAGAATTTAACCAGTGTCAGGGCCTTATTTATGGATGGGCTAATGACCCATCCACTTGCCAGGAGCTCCTTTTTTCAGTATCTGTATGTCCCCAAATGAACTTCCTCAGAGGAGAATGTCATTAATGTAATGTCATACCTGTGCTCCCAGAGCAAGGTCGATACAGCTCACATCCTGCCTGCAGTGACTGTGTGCAGTGACAATGGTGTTCAAGTTCCCTAAGGTTAACCAGTTAAAAGTGCATCACATCCCTTAAGAGGTGAAGGCCAACTGAAGCTGAGAGACTGTTGAAACAGGGACTGAACACAACAGACTTAACCAAATCTGTGGGAGCACGATATTTACCAGCTGCTGATTGGACAGAGTCAGTAATTTCCACAATGTTGGGGACTGGGTACAGGGGTTTGTGTGGTGAGACCACAAACTCAAGGTAATCCACTGTGAGGTGTCATTCATTCCTTTTCTTTTTTTAAATTTTACTGGAGTATAGTTGATTTACAACGTTGTGTTAGTTTCAGGTGTATAGCAAGGTGATTCAATTATACATATGATATATTCTTTTTCAGATTCTTTTCTCATATAGGTTATCACACAATATTGAGTAGAGTTCCCTGTGCTATACAGTAGGTCCTTGTTGGTTATCTGTCTTACATATAGTAGTGTATGTAAATCCCAAGCTCCGGATTTATCCCTCCCTCCAATGTTTCCCCTTTGGTAAACATAAGTTTGCTTTCAATATCTGTAAGTCTGTTTCTGTTTGGTAAATAAGTTCATTTGTATCATTTTTTTAAAAATTAGATTCCATTTGTATCATTTTTTAAAATTATGACATTTGTCTTTGTCTGACTTACTTCACTTAGTATGACAATCTCTAGGTTCATGTATGTTGCTGCAAATGGCATTATTTCATTCTTTTTTTATGGCTAAGCAATATTCCATTTTATATAAGTACCACATCTTCTTTATCCATTCCTCTGTTGATAGACATTTAGATTGCTTCCATGGCTTGGCTACTGTAAATAGTGCTGCAATGAACACTGGGATGCACGTATCTTTTTGAATTATGATTTTCTCCAGATATATGCCCAGGAATGGGGTTGCTGGATCATATGTTAGTTCTACTTTTAGTTTTTTAAGGAACCTCCATAATGTTTTCCACAGTGGTTGTACCAAGTGCCATTCCTTCTTTTCATGTTTTAGAACAGGCCAAATTCAGCTGTGTAAAGGAGAAGCACTGCAAGTAATCACCTCTTCACGAAATAATTTTTTGTAATGGTTTTCAATCCTTCAAAGCCCTGTTTAATTTACTTTGGCACATATTATCTACCTGGGGGATAAATCTGTGGGGTCCCATTTTGTCAAGCCAATTTGGAATTGGCAAAAACATTATTTAAGGACTTCCCTGGTGGCGCAGTGGTTAAGAATCTGCCTGCCAATGCAGGGGACACGGGTTCAAGCCCTGGTCCAAGAAGATCCCACATGCCGTGGAGCAACTAAGCCCATGCACACAAGTACTGAGCCTGCGTTCTAGAGCCTGCGAGCCACAAGTTCTGAGCCAGCATGCCACAACTACTGAGTCCGTGTGCCACAACTACCAAAGCCCGTGTGCCTAGAGCCCGTGCTCCACAATGAGAAGCCACTGCAATGAGAAGCCCACACACCACAATGAAGAGTAGTCCCCACTTGCTGCAACTAGAGAAAGCCCACGTGCAGCAACGAAGACCCAAAGCAGTCAAAAATAAATAAATAAATAAATTTATTTTAAAAAATTATTTAATTTTAATTTGTGAATCATTAGTTCAGAGCTTTCCTGTTCACTATAGGATACTTTAGGACAAATGAATCCTATGACCATGGGGTCTTTAGGCAAGTTGGCTGATGGTTAAGGTGAGACATGCTTATTTGTCTCCTATTTTATTTTATTTTTTTTATAGTTATATTTTTGGAATAATGTTTTTACTGCAAAAAATACATAGAATTATAAAGGAAACAAATTATGTAGAAATACAGTTATCAAAATATTTTTTAAATGTGCGATATAGCACATGTAGTTTTTATTAACATAGTAAAGTTTACTGTCTATCAGTGGGTCTTATAGCTTTGATAATTTTTTTTTTAAATATGGAAAGCTTCACGAATTTGCGTGTCATCCCTGCACAGGGGCCACGTTAGTCTCTGTATCATTCCAATTTTAGTATATGTGCTGCCGAAGCGAGCACTGTCCCCTATTTTATATCCAGTAACTCCTCTAAGACTATTGGGAATCTTAGATCATCTTAGATAATCTTAGAAATTATCTTACCTTGCTTAAGTTTAGTGGGATCCTAATATAACTGTACCGTGAGACCCAGTATTACTATTATTATTTTTTGCGATACGTGGGCCTCTCACTGTTGTGGCCTCTCCCGTTGTGGAGCACAGGCTCCGGACGCGCAGGCTCAGCGGCCACGGCTCACTGGCCCAGCCGCTCCGCGTCATGTGGGATCTTCCCGGACCGGGGCACGAACCCGTGTCCCCTGCATCGGCAGGCAGACTCTCAACCACTGCGCCACCAGGGAAGCCCGAGACCCAGTATTATTTGCATGAAGGTTTGTGAATCAATGCAATATAGCAGATGACAAAATTAATTCAGAAACTATGTTGTAGAGGCCCCAGAAACCAAACAGTGCCCCTTTATCTTTTCTGTTGTGTAAATTCTTTTACTGTATTTTAGATTTCCAGTTGGGTTAAATTGTGGACCTTTGTTTCAGTATTTTTTCACTTATTTCCTCTCTCCTGTCCTTCCCTGTTTTAGTTTTTCAGTCACTGTATATACTTCGGGGGAGAGGGTGACCTCTCTACCCTGGTATTTATAAAATTTTTCCCTCCAGAGGGCCTCACATTAATGCCATGAGGAATAGGGGTCTCCTCCAGGACAACAGGTTGCTTTATAGGGTTTAAGGACCGCAGGTTTAGGTCAGTTTGAACTAATCCCTTGGCTGTGCCACAAGGATGCCATGGGTGTTGCCCCCTGTAACTCTGACGGTCAGGAGCTTTGTTGCAGTAGAGACAGGGGCAGCAGCAGAGGTACTTAGGGGTCCTGGTGCGCCCCCTGGTATTAGGAGGGCGGATTCAGCCTGCCATCTATTGGCTGTCTTTCCCCCTCTCTTCTCTTTTTCTGTCTTTTTAAATGACTGTTCTTTCAAGAGCAACACTCAGTGGAGCCACCTCTTGCACAGGGCATAGTCTCTCTCTCTCTCTCTCACCCTCACTGGGGTATGTCGGGGCCAAGCCTGCCTCTGTCACAGCTTCACTCTAACACACAGATAAATCCTGGCAAAGATATCAACCCAGGACTAATACAAGGGGGGTGCCAATCCCATACTGCTGCTCCCCAAAGCCTAGGAATTCTTGAAACTGCCAACTCTCGTCTGCTGAATCTAAAACTGAGGCTTCGTATGGTCAACAATGCAACACAGGCAGCACAGCTCACAGCACGAGGTCCCTGGCACCTAGCAGCCCACAGCCCCGGCTGCCACAAGACAACACAGCAGGTGAGCGAGTCAGAGCAAGAGAAGACAGACCCACGGGTGGTGGTCATGTCTGGCCAGGCTGCTCACCACACCAACTGTTCTTGCCACCTGCAGAGATGTGATTTCCATGTTGAGACTGATGCTGGTGTGTCATGCAAACACACACACACTCAGGGTAGGAAAAAGCCTATGACCGGGACTTCCCTGGTGGCCCAGTGGTTAAGGCTCCGCTCTCCCAATGCAGGGGGCATAGGTTCGATCCCTGGTCAGGGAACTAGGATCCCGCATGCCACCCAGTGGGGCCAAAAAAAAAAGGTCTATGACCCACGTAATCACGCTCTTGGGGGGAGGGCAGGGCTGGCCTCTCCAGCAGCTCTGAGAAGGCTTCAGAAAGCAAGGAAAGGAGCCTGGCCTGGATTTTTATCACGGCTAGGGGATGTTAAAGGAAAAATATTCAGTGACACTTGTCAAAGAGGTAAAGCAGATTTTATCCAGAACCCCTGGGACAGGTACAGAGACCACTGCGATGGGATTTCACAGCCAGGGGGAAATGAGACTAGGCTCAACTCTGAATACAGCACATGGAAGTGGGAATTCATGGCCAGAGCAGGGTGGGGGGCGTCAGTGGATGGAAAATTACTAAAAGAAAAACCAGGGATTGGTGGGTCTGGATAAACTGACCTAACAGGATTCTTACTGAAGTCAGGCCAGGGTGATCGCACATCACCTGAGCAATGGCGGGAGTGTAGGAACCCAATCAGATACAGAAGGCAATCAGACATGGGCAGCTGGGGAATTCGGTTTAACTGACGCAGCAGGGTTTCTGGTAAAACTGGATTTCATGAGGAACTACACAGATAGGCCCAGGAGAAGGTTTAGGGTCAGAACCAATGATTCTCTGGTCAAGCAAAGAATCTTTGTCAGGGGTTGGGCCAGGATAAGAGTTCTGCACACAGACAGGGGCTTGTGTGGCTGGAATGTGAAACTAATGCCAGAGGACTACAGATTTTGTTATCGGCGGGCGTGGACACAAGGGGAAGAGAGAAGGGAGGCGTAAGCTGTCGGTAAACATCAAAAAACGTGGAGTCTGTACAAACACAGAGAACAGACTTGTGGTTGCCAAGGGGGAGGGGGGCTGGGGGAGGGAAGGACTGGGAATGTGAGCAGATGCAAACTGTGATATATAGAATGGATAAACAACAAGGTCCTACTTTGTAACACAGGGAACTATATTCAATATCCTGTGATAAACCATAATGGAAAAGAATATGAAAAAGAATATATATATGTATAACTGAATCACTTTGCTGTACAGCAAAAATTAACACAACATTGTATACCAACTATACTTTAATCAAGTTTCAAAAACGTGGAGTCTGACTACTCATTATAAGGACAAACTTGGGTATGAAAAATATGAATTCACAATGGCTTGTTTTTATATAAAGAAACATTAACAGGAAGCTAAAGAAATGATTAAAACTGTGTATTTGCAGTGGCTGGAGTAACAATGCTGGAGGGGACCAGGATAGGTGGGCAGTGACTTTGCTTAAGTTAGGCTTTTGTATCTCACAGGTTTCTTGAAAATAAGCAAAGTATATACACCCCGTGTTACTATTTAATAGTCTTTCTTTAATTTTAACTTTTGTACATAGGAAACTATTGTTAAGATCTAATTCCTTTGAACACTAATGGTTACAAAAGTATAAACCATAATTTTCAAATCCCTTGCTAACTAAAATGACAAGGTGTATCCTAGTTTGCCCCTTCCCTATATCTCACATGGGGGAGGGTGGTATTTTCAGAAATCAATATAACATAATGCAACAGGGGTTTGGGTTTAGTTCTTTAAATGCAGTAGAATTTTCAAAGATGTATGTAAGCTTTGGTTAGCTGTCCTCACATCAATTGCTTTAGCTTTTTTTTTTTCTTGGCTGTGCTGCACGGCTTGCAGGATCTTATTTCCTTGACCAGGGATTGAACCAGCAGTGAAAGCCACGAGTCCTAACCACTGGACTGCCAGGGAGCTCCCTGCCTTTTAAATTTCAATATTCTCTAAGGACATGCACAAACACTGATGTAAAATGAAACACATACCTGAAAACGTAAACACATTCATCTCACATCTTGAGGTTCTCTTCCCTAAAAGGAACAAAAATTCTATTTAGTTCCACAATTTTCTTGCCTTACCGACATCATATCTCTCAATCAACTGTGATTTTTCTTTAAGCCCAAGAAACTAAAAATGTTATTTCCCACACAGGGAATTAATTACAAAGTGCTAAGGGAAACTACAGCCAAAGGGCTGCACTATTCAATGGATAAAAGAATCCAGAGGAAAGAGACACAAATATTGGAATCAGCACAGATAAGCAGTCAGCGTCTCACAGGACAGAAGGAGCCTGTTTGAAAGTTTAACACCCACTAGCCTCTCCTGGTTGAGATAGAACCGCTGGACCAGGTCAGTCCCTGGTGAAGGAGGGTGGGGGCACCTGAGCAGCCACAAGGATGGACTCTGGGAGCGCCACACGCCCTCCTCTCCCTGGGGAATAATGGAACCACTCCCTTTTTCAGGCTTCCATTCCCACAGTGAGAAAACTCTCAGTAGAATTCAATTTAAGATTCTGACCCAAAAGAACTCCCAAATTCATGACCCCTAACCCAGGACACAGAACTCCTGTCACAGACTTTCTCAATGTAAACAAATTACACTCTGAGCACAGCTACACTGTGGATGTAAAACTCCAGCCTAGGGCTTCCCTGGTGGCACAGTGGTTAAGAAACCACCTGCCAATGCAGGGGACAAGGGTTTGAGCCCTGGCCCGGGAAGATCCCACATGCCGTGGAGCAACTAAGCCCATGTGCCACAACTACTGAGCCTGCACTCTAGAGCCTGCAAGCCACAACTACTGAAGCCCACATGCCTAGAGCCCGTGCTCCACAACAAGAGAAGCCACTGCAATGAGAAGCCCGTGCACCACAACGAAGAGTAGCCCCTGCTTGCAGCAACTAGAGAAAGACCACACGCAGCAACAAAGACCCAACTCAGCCAAAAAATAAATAAATAAATTTATATTAAAAAAAAAACCCCAACAACTCCAGCCTATACCTAGAAACAGACCTGTGGGAACCACGGTTACAACCTCAAAAGGGGCATCACCATCCCATCTCCCCCCAAACCCTTTCTGCCATGTGCAGTTGTTATCCCCAGCTTTCCAGGGCTCTGTAGCTTCTCTCAGCTTAAAGGCTCCTTCCATGGTGGGTGTGAGCAGGTAGGACACCTGCTGGGCTCTCCAGGAAGAACCAGCTGGGCCTTCAAGTACTTCCCTTTGCAGCCTCAAGAGGGCCTCACCTTGAGTCACTGACCTCAGGCCTCTGCTCCCAGTCACATTGCTTTGGACCACAAGATGCTATTTTAAATGACCCCAGTGGCTGAAGAATCTAGCAAAATCACACAAACCTAGTGTTTATGTAGAAAGGAGGGGAAAATTGTAAGGCTTTTTTCTAGTTCAACAAGAAAACGCATAAGTATCTATTACTCTCCGAAAATAATGATATTAATTAATTATTTCCACAGCAAGAAATTGTTTTATAAAAACATAATTGGGGGGGTAAATTAGGAGTTTGGGATTAAAATATACACACTACTATATATAAAACAGATAACTAACAAGGACCTACTGTATAGCACAGGGAACTATACTCAATATCAATAACCTGTAATGGAAAAGCATCTAAAAAGTATATATACATATATTCACATATAAATATACACGTATATATGTATATATATGACTGAATCACTTGACTGTACATCTGAAACTAACACATTGTAAATCAACTATATTTCAATAAAAATTTTTAAAAAACTGTACTTGAACACCTCAAGCCTAAGCCCTGGAATTGCATTTGAACAACCCCCCGCCCCCCCAAAACAAACCCCAAAACAAAAAGAACAGACCTCAGGATATTACTACGCCTGCTCAGGGAGGGAAGAAAAAAGAAACAAGAATTTTTAATGCAATGTAATACAAGAATATTTTTTTTCTGAAGCTCACCTATTTCTTGCCTCTTTGGAAAATGCTATCGTTCAAGCTCCACTGCTTACATAAATTTTAATTTTTTGAATAACTGAGGCTCACATACATGAATAAATCTTTCCAGGGTGACAAACCCAGGGAGGGGAAGTGATTACAGGAGAGAACACCCAGGAACGATTCCAAAGAAGAAACTCTACCTAAAGGACTACCCATAGGATGTCTGTGCCCAAGAAAGATCCTCGAGGAGAGGCACAAGGATTCCATACAATGTAGTTCTGAAACAGGAGGGAAGGGGACACGGCACAACCTTTAAAAGAATGACATAGCCTGAGGACATGACATAAACTGATTAGAACAGAATAGGTCCAAGATGGCGGACAAGTTGACTTCCACTAGACCTTGAGCCTCAGTATACACTCGCTGTAACACACTCACAGGTGCCATGACAGTTCCAAGGCCGAGCATAAAGGTCAAAAAGTGGGCAGTGGCCCAATTCCTGGAAATCCCCACCCCTTCTCCAAAATAGCTGGAATACCCCTCCCACTCATTAGCCTATGAAATTATCCACCCCTATAAAAATGGCCAACCCCACACCCTGGTGCCACTCTCACCTTCTGAGATGGCCCACACTCTGTGGAGTGTGTCCACTTCTTACCTATCGCTTTGTCTCTCACTGAATTCTTTCTGCGATGAGACGTCAAGGACCTGAGCTTCATTAAGTCCTGAGACCAGGTGTGAGATCTCAGTTAAAAGACCATGGGTTCAAGCCCCAATCTGAGTTATACGGTTTCAGTTCCAGGTGGTTGGTTTCAGTTCCTGGTGGTTATTCTCAGATTTCCTTTCATGGAAAAATATCCACAGCAAGTATAAATCCTTAAAAAAGAGCCACCCATGACTCTTTAGAAAAAGGATAGGGACTTCCCTAGTGGCGCAGCGGTTAAGAATCCTCCTGCCAATGCAGCGGACACGGGTTCGAGCCCTGGTCCGGGAAGATCCCACACGCCGCGGAGCAACTAAGCCCGTGCGCCACAACTACTGAGCCTGTGCTCTAGAGCCGGCGAGTGACAACTACTGAGCCCGTGAGCCACAACTGAAGCCCATGCGCCTAGAGCCCATGCTCCGCAACAAGAGAAGCCACTGCAATGAGAAGCCCGCGCACCGCAACGAAGAGTAGTCCCTGCTCGCCGCAACTAGAGACAGCCCGCGCGCAGCAACGAAGACCCAGCGCAGCCAAAAGTAAATAATTTTTTAAACAAAGAAAAAGGATAAACAATTAAAATATTGGGTCTGTTTGAAATACACCAGGGAGAACGAAGAGTTGATAATGATGCTCTGAATTGAAGACGGAAAGTTGGCTGTGGGAATGAGAGAGGGATGTGGAAATTTAGGGATTTATTGCCAGTTTTAAGAAGAGCTAATCTGGAAATTAGTCTGGATCCTGGATTTGAGACCCTGCTCTCCAAACATTTGGAAAACTTAGGAGAAAACGAGTGCCCCCTGGGGAGAAAGGAGGGACTGGGACCCCACAGGCCACAGCTCCTCCCACGCACGAACCACGGAGACGGAATCACGATTGTCCCCTGATAACCCTCCCCATGGTCACCACACATTCTAGACGAGTCGCGGGGCTGTGGGCGAAGAGCTGCCCAGAGAGGCTCCAGGCTTAAGTCACCGCCTGCAGTGACGGGACAGGACGCCCGGGGTCCCGGCTGCCGACCCAGCCCCGCCACTGCGACAGCCGGAGGGAATGAGGTCTGAACGGCGGCCCCTGCGATTTTGGGTCCGCAGACTCCTGAGTTTACCGCGTCGGGAGGCCCACGTCCCGCCACGGCGGTTCAGACTGTCCCTCCTCCCTGTCCTGGGACACCTGGCCCAGCACACTCACCATTTCCCCGCTTTGGGCTCCTCCGGCGTCTTCCCATAGACTCCCGCGGCCCGTGCAGCACGTATTTACGTTGCAGCAGACACACCTGAGACACGTAAACGCAGACGAGATTCCACGCAAATCGTGGCCACGAGCGTCCACGCAGTTTGCAGAGCGTGGCCCACCCACTTTCCCCTGCTGCGCCCCTGATTGGACAGTTCGCAAGCACCCGCCCCCCTTTCTCCTGGGTGACAACGGGTCAGGAGGTCACATGATTGAGCAGAACCAGTTTCCACAGGCGGGCAGGAGCTTGTCCCTTCCAAAGACTTTTTTTTTTTTTCGGTACGCGGGCCTCTCACTGTTGTGGCCTCTCCCGTTGCGGAGCACAGGCTCCGGACGCGCAGGCTCAGCGGCCATGGCTCACGGGCCCAGCCGCTCCGCGGCATGTGGGATCTTCCCGGACCGGGGCACGAACCCGTGTCCCCTGCATCGGCAGGCGGACTCTCAACCACTGCGCCACCAGGGAAGCCCCAGCGACGTTTGCCTTTAAACCACACTTGTCACTGGCCCTAGCGGGACAGTGGCGGCTTCCTCAAATCTTTCAGAATGTGGGGACACAGGTGTGCTCAGGGAATTCCCGAGTAATATTCCGGAACAACCGATGTCCTTATCCAAAGCAAGAGGGGCGCCCTGGTCAGGCCAACTGGGAAAAGAGGGTTTGCGGACCTCCACAGGGCAATACTTGGCATAGACTGTGAGGCCACTCAGGATACTGTGACCCTTGTTTACAAACACACTGAAAAATGACCTCACCATGTGTAATAAAGAGTCTGGCTCCATTTTTATCTTTGTTGACAGCGTTGAGGCCGTCACTTTTACCTCTCCACACATGTGGTATTTTAGCTAGAGAATCCCCTGGCCTCCCAAGCACTTGACTCTGGTGGGAAGTTTGAACCCTGCAGCCCTTGCCTGGGAACAGGGACTCTTCTCCCACCAATCATAATTTGCGAGATGTGTTCAACAATACTCTCAGGTATACATTTTACACTAGAAGGAAATTTATTTTAGTTTCAGAGTGTGTGCCTAGAAATTTTGAAATGTAAACGGCTATGATATCCCTAAGGCAATCCAGTTACTATTTTTTTATAAATTTATTTATTTATTTTTGGTTGCATTGGGTCTTTGTCGCTGCGTGCAACTAGGGAAGCCCCTAGTTACTATTTTTACCAATATAACAAAAAACAATAAGTTTTAGGGGCTTCCCTGGTGACACAGTGGTTAAGAATCCACCTGCCAATGCAGGGGACACGGGTTCGATCCCTGGTGCCGCGGAGCAACTAAGGCCCTGCGCCACAACTACTGAAGACTACCTGCCACAACTAGTGAAAACCGAGCGCCTAGAGCACGTGCTCTGCAATGGGAGAAGACACCGCAGTGAGAAGCCCGTGCGCTGCAACTAGAGAAAGCCCGCGGGCAGCAAAGAAGACCCAATGCAGCCAAAAATAAATTAAAAAACAAACAAACAAACAAACAGGGGCTTCCCTGGTGGCACAGTGGTTGAGAGTCCGCCTGCCGATGTAGGGGACACGGGTTCGTGCCCCGGTCTGGGAAGATCCCACATGCCGCGGAGTGGCTGGGCCCGTGAGCCATGGCCGCTGAGCCTGCGCGTTCAGAGCCTGTGCTCGGCAACGGGAGAGGCCACAACAGTGAGAGGCCCGGTACCGCAAAACAAAAACAAAAACAAAACCAAAAAAAACCAAACGAGGTATAATTGACATTGAACATTATATATATATAAAACAATAAGTTTTGGAAATGTGGGATATACTTGAAAACTTTTAATATTCTTAACACATTGGTTCAAAACTTCTAATGCATTTATTTATCTGAATAGTTTTATTGAGGTAAAATACACATACCATACACTGCATCCCTTTAATGTGTACAAGTCAATGTTTTTCAGTACATTCACAGATATGTTCAATCAGCACCACAATTTTTGAACATTTTTGTCACCTCTAAAAGAAACCCTGGTACCCTTTAGATATCACTTCCCTATCTTCCCATCTTCCTCCTCCAAGCCAGAGTTGTAGGCAACCTCTAATCTTTCTGTTTCTACAGATTTCCCTGTTCTGGAGTTATATACGAATGGAATCATATGCAGTATTATCTTTGTAATTAACTTCAGTTGCTTAGCATAACTTTTTCAAGGAATTTCTATGTGGTAGCATGTATGGATACCTCATTCATCTTTATGGCTGAATAATATTCCACTGTATGCGTAAAACACATTTTCTTTATTTACTCATTTCTTAATGGACATTTAGTTTGTTTCCACCTTTTGGCTATTATGAATAACGTTACAATAAACTTTCGTGTACAAGTTTTTGTTTGGACATATTTTCATTTCTATTGGGCATATACCTAGGAATGAATTGATGGGTCCTATGGTAATTCTAGGTTTAATTTCCGAGGAATTGCCAGATTTGTTTTCCAAAGTTGTTGCACCATTTTATATTCCCACCGGCAGTGGTTGAGGGTTCCAATTTTCCCATATCATCCACAAAAAATTTATTATCTCACTTTTTTAACTCTAGCTATCCTAGTGGTTGTGAAGTGGTATCTCATTTTTTAAAATGTATTTATTTATTTGGTTGCACCGGCTCTTATCTGCGGCAGATGGGCTCCTTAGTTGTGGCATGCATGTGGGATCTAGTTCCCTGACCAGGGATTGAACCCCAGCCCCCTGCATTGGGAGCATGGAGTCTTAACCACTGCACCACCAGGGAAGTCCCTCTCATTGGGGTTTTGATTTGAATTTCTCTAATGGCTAGTGCAAGCATCTTTTAATGTGTTCTTGACCATTTGTACATTTTCCTTTAAAAATGTCTATTTACATTCTTTCATATTTTAAAATTGGGTTAGTTGACTTCTTACTGAGTTATTAGTGTTCTTTATATACCTTCAATACAAATCCCTTAGATATTTTATTTGCAAAACTTTCTTCCATTCTGTGGGCTGTGTTTTCCTTCTCTTGCTTTAAAATTTTAACTTTTAACACATACTATGAAGTTTACATCTTAAATGTCCAGTTCAGTAGTGAGAAGTACACTACATTGGGAAATCAATCTCAGAAGTGTTTTCATCTTTCAAAACTGAAAATCTAAATATATTAAACAACATCTCCCACTTCCCTTTCCCCCAGGCCCTACCAACCACCATTCTACTTTCTGTCTCTATGAATTTCACTATTCTAAGTACTTCATACAAGTGGATTCATATAGTAGTTGTCCATTTTTGACTGGCTTATTTCACTTAGCATGATGTTCTCGTTTCACCCATGTTACAGCATGTGTTAGAATTTCCTTTCTTTCTAAATCTGAATAAAATTCCATTCTATGTATATACTAAATTTTGTTATCCATTCATTTTTGATGGACACATGTGTTGCTACCACGTTTTGGCTCATGAATAACATTCCTGTGAACATGGGTGTAGAAATATCTGAGTCCTGGGAGTACATACCCAGAAATAGTATTGCTGGATCACATGGTAACTTTGAATATAATTTTTGAGGAACTGCTATACTGTTTTTTGTTTGTTTGTTTGTTTTTGTGGGGATTTTGAGTGTGTGTGTGTGTGTGTGTGTGTGTGTGTGTGTGTGTGCGTGTTTTGGTCGCATCGCCCGGCTTGCAGGATCTTAGTTCTTTGACCAGGGATAGAACCAGGCCCCGAGCAGTGAAAGCGCGGAGTCCTAACCACTGGACTGCCAGGGAATTCCCATGCCATACTGTTTTCTAAAGTGGCTGCACCGGGCTTCTCTGGTGGCGCAGTGGTTAAGAATCCACCTACCAATGCAGGGGACACGGCTTTGAGCCCTGGTCCGGGAAGATTCCACATGCTGCGGAGCAACTAAGCCCGTGCGCCAGAACTACTGAACCCGAGTGCCACAACTACTGAAACCCACGTGTCTAGAGCCCGGGATCCACAACAAGAGAAGCCACCACAATGTGAAGACCACACACCGCAACGCCCCTGCTCGCTGCAACTAAAGAAAGCCCGCGAACAGCAAGGAAGACCCAATGCAGCCAAAAATAAGTAAGTAAATAAATTAATTAAAAATAAATAAATAAAGTGGCTGCACCATTCTATATTCCCACAATAGTAAACTTGGGTCCCAATGTGTGTTTTCACCTTTTTGATAGTATACTCTTAAGTACAAAAGTTAATAATTTTGATTAAATTCAAGTTGTCTTTTTTTTTTGGTGTCATCTTGAATAATTTTGTGCCAAATCCAAGGTCATGAATATTTTCCTCCATATACATATATATTTTGGCCGCGCCACTGGTCATGCGAGGATCTTAGTTCAAGGACCAAGAATTGAACCTGTGGCCCCTGCAGTGGAAGTGCAGAGTCTTAACCACTGGACCTCCAGGGAAGTCCCTACATTTTTTCTAAGAGTATTAAGGTTTAACCTCTTATGTTTAGGTCTTTGATCCATTTTGGTAAATTACTGTATGTGCTGTGATGTAAACATCCACTTCATTCTTTGGCATGTGGCTATCCACTCGTCCCAGTGCCAACTTTTAAGAATAATATTCTTTTCCCATTCTTGGCATTGTGTTTGAAAACCAGTTGACCACAGACGGATGGGTTTATTTATGAAATCTCATTCTATTCCAATGATTTATATGTCCATCCCTGTGTCATTACCACACTACCTTCATTACCATTGTTCAGCAGAAAGTTTTGAAATAAGGAAATGTGAGTCCTCCTACTTGATTTTTGCTTTCATTGTTTTGGTTATTCTGGATACCTTGCAATTCTATCTGAATTTTTGAAACAGTTTAACAATTTCTGTAAAGAAGTCAGTTGGGATTCTGACAGAGATTGCACTCAATCTGTGGATTATTTGGAGGAGTATTGCCATCTCAAAATATTGTCTTCCAATGTACGTACATGGGAGGTTATACCATGTAATTAGATCTTTAACTTTGCTCAACGTTTTGTGGATTTTGGAGTTTTTGCTTGGTATCTCTTTTGTTAAATTTAGTCCTAACTATTTTATTCATTTTATTGTGGTACAGTTGATTTACAATGTTGTGTTAGTTTCAGGTGTACAGCAAAGTGAATCAGTTATACATATACATATATCCACTCTCTTTTTAGATTATTTTCCCATATAGGCCATCACAGAGTATTGAGCAGAGTTTCCTGTGCTATACAGTAGGCTTTTATTAGCCATCTATTTTATACATAGTAGCATTTAAATGTCAATCCCAATCTCCCAATTTATCCCTCTCCCCTATTTTATTCATTTTTATGCTCTTGTGAATGGATTTGTTTTTTAAATTTCATTTTCAGATTTTTTGTTGCAAGTGATTAGAAATAGAATGTATTTTTATATATTGATCTTGTACCCTACAACCTTGCCAAACTCGATTATCATTTCTAATATTTTTTTTTAAAAAGTGGATTCCTTATAGAGTTTTCTATTTACAGGATACATCATCTACATGTGGAGACAGCATTACTTTCTCTTATCCAACCTGGATTCATTTTATTTCCTTTTCTTTCATTTATTCATTGCACAATTGTCCTGGCTAAAACCCCCAGGGTATTGTCAAATAGAAATGATAAGAGCAGATATCATTGTTTCCTTCCTGATATTCAGGGGAAAGCATCCAGTGTTTCACCAATTAAATATAATATCAGCTGTGATTTTTTTCATCGATGCTCATTTTCATGTGAAGGAAATTTCTATCAATACCTGGTTTGCTGAGGGTTTTTATCATGAGAGGGTGCTGTAGGTTGTCAACTACAGCTGACCCTTGAACAATGCAGGAGTTAGAGGTGCTGTCCCCAGGCAGTCAAAAATCTACATATAACTATTGACTCCCCTAAAACTTTATTAATAGACTACTGTTGACCAGATAACATAAACAGCTGATTAGCACATATTTTGTATGTAATATGACTGTATATTGTATTATTACAAGAAAGTAAGCAAGAGAAAATAAAATATTATTAAGAAACTCGTAAGGAAAATACATTTACAGTACTGTACTGTATTTATCAATACCATAAGTTTGTCTTCTGTTTACAAGATGAATTGTCTATCAGTACCTCCATCAATATTGTCTTATATGATACAAAACGCTGTGATGTTATATGTATTACTAACACGACATCAAAAATGAAAAGATAATGTGAAAAAGAAATTCATAATTATAATGATTCATGCACTGATAATGAAGAAATGGCAATATGATTGCTTTATGGTAGCCTCGTGTAATGGATACAGTTGCTTCATGGTATCCTAGCCTATAACTAATGAATGAATCATTATAAAATTTTTATCATGTATTATGGTCATATTCATAATACAGTATTGAAAACATTGTTCCATTTTTTGAAAAAACCACTTACCTGTGATCATAGGCTGATATGCAGTTTCTCCAGTTACGAGAGAGAAGCATACTGTATGGTAATGTAATTCTTTGAAAGCAAAGTTATAAAACAGTAATAAAATTTACACATCACTAATTTTATATTAAATATCACTCACTTTATACCTAGGTAAGGATAGGCTTTCCACTTCCTTACAAGTCTTGCAGATGATAATAATTAAGAGATGATGACAATAATGACACAAAAACATCTCATAGAGTTCTTGCCACACAGTTATTAGATTTTCACATGAAGTCATTCACACACATATACAATAAAGTTGATTAACTGTACAGTGTGATGAATATTTACTATTCATTAAGTAGAAGTGAATCATCATAAAGGGTCTTCATCCTTGTCTCCACATTGAGTAGACTGAATAGGAGGGGGTGGTCTAGCTCTCCGAGGGATGGCAGAGGTGGAAGAGGTAGAGAAGGTGGAAGGGAAGGCAGGAGAGGTGTAATTTTATGGAAATACACTATAATTTCTGACTCTTTTGCTTATTCATTTCTCTAAAAATGTTTCATTTCTCTAAAAATATTTCATTCATTTCTTAAAAAATGTTTCTATAGTACCAATTCTTCTTCCACCATTTGCTTTAGTTTCAGTGCCTGTATCATAGAAGGGTCCATGTCAAAAGCAGTCTTTTTTTTTTTTTTTGGCTGCGTTGGGTCTTTGTTGCTGAGCGTGGGCTTTTCTCTGGTTGTGGCGAGCAGGGGCTATTCTTCATTGCCGTGCGTGGGCTTCTCAATGCAATGGCTTCTCTTGTTTTGGAGCATGGGCTCTAGGCACAGGGGCTTCAGTAGTTGTGGCGTGCAGGCTTAGCTGCTCCGCAGCATGTGGGATCTTCCCAGACCAGGGATTGAATCCGTGCCCCCTGCATTGGCAAGAGAATTCTTAAGCACTGCGCCAGCAAGGAAGTCCAAAAGTAGTCTTGAATAACTGAAACTCTTTGATTGTCTAATGTCATTTTGTTTCTGGCACTGCTTCTGTATCTTCATTGTCTGGCAATGATTTGGAAGCACTCATCTCCATCAATTTATCTGTTAATTCCTCTGGTGTGGTGTCTACTAGATCTCGAATTTCTCCAAAATCCATATCTTGAAACCCTTCACCCCCCCACCGAATTTTTTTTGCCATACCCACAATCTCTTTCATGATTTCCTTGATTTGCTCTGTCGTAAATCTTGTGGGGTCATGTACAACATCTGGACACAGTTTTCTCCAGCAGGAATTTGTTTGGGATTTCACAGCTTTTTCTATAACAATGATGGCATCTTTGATGGTGCAATACTTCCAAGCTTTCATGATGTTCTCTCTTTTGGAGTTCTCTTCCATAGCATTGACAATCCTTTTCATAGAGTGGTGTGTATAATGAGACTTAAAGGTCCTTATGGGGACTTTCCTGGTGGTCCAGTGGCTAAGACTCCGTGCTCCCAATGCAGGGGGCCTGGGTTCGATCCCTGGTCAGGGAACTAGATCCCACATGCCACAGCTAAAGATCCTGCAGGCTGTAACTAAAAGACCCTGCATGCCGCTATGAAGAGCCTGCATGCCGGAACTAAGACCTGGCACAGCCAAATAAATAAATAGACATTTAAAAAAAAAGTCCTTATGACTGCCTGATCTAGAGGCTGAATTAGAGACCTTGTGTTTGGGGGCTAGTAGACCACTTTGATGCCTTCAGTGTTGAACTCGTGGGGTTCTGGGTCATCAGGGGCATTCTCCAATACCAAAAGAACTTTAAAAGGCAGTCTTGGGACTTCCCTGGTGGCACAGTGGTTAAGAATCCACCTGCCAATGCAGGGGACATGGGTTCGAGCCTTGGTCTGGGAAGATCTCACATGCTGCGGAGCAACTAAGCTCGTGCGCCACAACTACTGAGCCTGAGTGCCACAACTACTGAAGCCCACGTGCCTAGAGCCTGTGCTCTGCAACAAGAGAAGCTACCGCAGTGAGAAGCCCATGAACGGCAACAAAGAGTAGCCCCTGCTCGCCACAACCAGAGAAAAGCCCACGTGCAGCAACAAAGACCCAATGCAGCCAAAAAATAAAATAAAATACAATAAAATAAATTAAAAAAAAAGTATTTCATAAAACGTGCAAGATTTCCATACCTGCTGGCATAGTGGCAGCAATGGCTTAAGGAATACCCTTCTCTCTTTTTTTTTTTACTATGGTCCTTATGTTGGACTCATTTATCTTGAAATGGAAAGCAACTGCAGCTACAGACCTAAATTACAATATATATCAAGCAATTCAACTTTTTCTTGTAATGTCATGATATAATAGGGAAGAACAAATCTGACTCCATATTGGATCTGTTTCTTTTACTTTTACCTTGCTATTCTATTGCTTTTGCTACAAGTTAATCACTAAAGGGATGTTGCCTACAAGCTTAAAGTATACATAATGGTCCATCTCTGGGAACCCTGCCTCCCATGTAATGAACGTTAAGCTAAAATACCTTTGTTTAGCTCACAGAAAACATCCTGGCGAGGCTTACCTGTGAATGGATGCAGGAAGGAAGAAGTTAACACATTCCCTTCAGAGTCTGACTGGAACCAGGAAACGTTTGAATTTATCCCCTTCCCTTTTCGTATAAAAGAAGCCTGAATTCTAACTCAGGGAAGATGGTTCTTTGGGACACTAGTCCACCATCTTCTTGGTCTGCTGGCTTCCAAAATAAAGTAGCTATTCCTTGCCCCCACAACTAATCTCTTGATTTGTTGGCCTGTCGTTTAGCAAGCAGTATGAGCTTGGACTTGTTAACAGTGACTTTTCTCTGCTTCTTGGGAACACTTCCAGCATCATTAGTGGCACTTTCCATGGGTCCCATGGTGTTATTCAAGGTTTACAGTATTGCACTGAACACGAAAAATACTCAAGAACCAAAAAAGAACACTTTTTACTGCCATATGCAATTCACTGGAGAGACAAACTGCACACGTGGAGATGATTAAAAAAACATAAGTTTTTTTATTTTTGGCTGCACCATGCGGCTTGTGAGATCTCAGTTCCCTGACCAGGGGTTGAACCCAGACCACGGGTTCAATTCGTTGCAGTGCAAGCAACGAATCCTAACCACTAGACCACCAGGGAACTAGCATCACATGACATTTTATGGATACTCACATCACTTGAGCTCACCAAAATAGCATCAGGAGGTGGCTACAAAATTATTCAAATAGTAGAGTATATACTACAGTTAATTTTATGTAGTTTTAATATGGCATGTTTCTGTTTGTTTACATTTCCCTCAATTGCAAATGGTGCTATGTATGGTCTGTGTGTGCATAAGGTTTTTTTTTTTTGTATTACTAGTCTTTTTAAAAAAATTTATTGGAGTATGGTTGATTTACAATGTTGTGTTAGTTTCAGGCATACTGCATAAGTTTTGATAAGTTTTAACATTTTATAATAGATGTGTGTATATTTTGTGGTAGTAAATGATAAAATAGACTAGTATCTACATTTAATAGATTCGTGACATACCTAGCTTTTCCTTAATTTTTTCAATATTTCCAGGCTACATGGTTCATCTGCAAGTTTTTTCAAATTGTTGCAAATCTCCGAAGTTTTTTCCAATATATTTTTTGGAAAAGATCTGCATATAAGTGGACCTGTGCAGTTCAAACCTATGTTGTTCAAGGGTCAACTGTACTTTCTATGAGTCTACTGAGGTGATCATGACATTTTTGCTTATTACTGTATTAATACGTTATATTGCCTAAGTTGATTTTGAGATATTAACTCAACCTAGCATCCCTGAAGTAAATCCAACTTAGTCACGCTGTATATTTGTGGTTAGATGATGCTGGATTAGGTTTTCTAGTATGGTTGATTTTTTGGCATCCATTTTCACAAGGAAAATTGGTTTCTTCATTTTTTAATAATACCTTTGGTTTTAAAGTAAGAGTAATACTGGTCTGATAGAATGAGTTTGAAGTGTTGTGTTGATTCTATTTGTGGGGAGGGTCTCTGAAGAATCATATTAAACCTATGAATGATTTGGAGAATTCTATGGTGAAGCCATTTGGGCCTGGGCTTTCCTTTTGAGTAGTTTTTGCTTAGTAATTCAACCACGTCACTTGTATAGTCAGAAACTCTATTTTCTTCTTGAGTTATTTTCTGCAGGATGTATATTTCTAGGAGTTTGTCTATTTCATCTAAATTATCTAATTTGTTGCCATACTGTTCATTGAATTCCTTTATAATCCTTTTTATTGCTGTAAGGTTGGTGGAATAGTCTTTCCTTCTGTCCGATTTTCGGAATTTGAGTCTTCTTTTTCTTTCAGTCAGTTTAGCTAAAGATTTGTCAATTTTATTAATTTTTTTCAAACACCTCACTTTTGATTTCACTGATTTCTATATGCTGTTTCTATTCTCTATTTTCTGCTCTTTTTTATTTCCTTCATCTCCTTGGGGGGGGGTGTGTGTTGGTGCCCATCCTTTCAAGTGTGATAAGGTGGAAGGTGAGATTATTGGTTTGAGACATTTCCTCACTTCTGTATGGATTTCTTCTTTGACACATTGGTTATTTACGAGCATTTTTTTTCATATTTGTGAATTTCTCCAGTTTTTCGTAAGTTATTGATTTCTAATTTCATTCCATTGTTGTCACAGACCATAAAAGTATTTATTCTTAGTATTTTAAATTTAGTGAAGTTTATGTCCTAGCATTTGTTCTACCCTGGAGGTTTCATATGCACTTCTGAAGAATATATATTCTGTTGTTGTTGGGTGCAGTGTTCTGTAGACACATAAGGTGTACTTAATTTATAGTGTTTTACCAGTCTTTTATTTCTGTGTTGATATTTTGCCTAGTTGTGTATATAATATTCAAAGTGAGATACTGGAGTCTCCATTTACTGTTGTTTTTCCCTTCATTTCTCTTTTGCTTCATTTATTTTGGCACTCTGTTATTAAATGCACATATAAATGTTATAGCTTCCTGATGAATCGACCTTTTTCATGATACAGCCTTCTATATCTCTAGTAATATTTTTTCTTTTAAAGTCTTTTTCCCTCCTGGTATTAGGAGAGTCTCTCCAGCTTTCTGGTGGGTGTATTTACATATATATCTTTTTCTGATCCTTTTACTTTCTATCTTTTTGCATCTTTGAATTTAAAATTAAAAGCATTTCCTATGGAGAGCATATAGTTGCCTCTTTTTTTTTTTTTGTCTTAAACATACGGTGATAATTTCTGACTTTTTTTTTCTGACTCTTGATTGGATTATTTTACCCATTATATGAGTATTTATATTACACCTGCATTTTACCTTTTTTTCCCCAACAGTTCTCATGACATTTCAGTCCCAACTTCGCTTCTTTATTGATTTCTTTTCCATTAGGTTGAATATGTTGAATGTAGTATTTTACTTTTTAAAATAAATTTTTCGTAAACAAACAATAGGACAGGCTTCACATAGTTCCTGAGGCTTAGGCCAGTGAGCGGGGTTGCAAGGTCTGGAGAGAAGAGGTGAGGAGGTAGGTAAGCCAAGCCTGGGGACCAAGTCTAGAGACAGCCTTAGAGTCAAAGGTACTGCTTTGGAAAAGGTCCTTTATGAACACAGGAAAATGGACAGATTTAGTGCTGTAAACAAGGAGGAAAGAAGCTTAGGGCTTTGTGGCATTTTAGGGTCCAATGGGGTCTGTGCAGTCCTGTGGATTTTCCCCCATGTTTTATTATTGTGGTAAAACACACATAACATAAAATTTACCATCTTAACCATTTTCAAGTATATAGTTTATTGGCATTTACATTTATACTGCTGTACGACTATCACTACCGATCTCCAGAACTCTTTTCATCTTCCAAGATGGAAATTCTATGTCCAGTAAACAACTACCCCCTCCATTCTGCTCGCTCCCCTGCAAACCACCATTCTACTCTCAATCTCTATGCATTTGACTTCTTTAGGTACCTCATATAAGTGGTATCATACAGTATTTGTCTTCATATGAATGGCTTACTTCACTTAAAATAATGTCCTCAAGCTTTATCCATGTTGTAGCATATGTTGGAATTTCCTTATTTTTTAATGTTGAATAATATCCCATTGTATGTATATACTACCTTTGATCATCCATTCATAAGTCTATGTACATTTGAGTTGCTTCCACCATTTGCCTGGTGTGAATAAATGATGCTAAATAGATAGGTTTACAAGTATATCTTAGAGATTCTGCTTTCAACTGTTTTGGGTATATACCCAGAAGTGAAATTGCTAGATTATATGGTGATTCTGTTTTTAATTTTTTGAGGAACTACTTATCTTTTTCCATACTGATTGTACCATTTTTATATTCCTATCAACAGTGCACAAGTGTTCTAATTTCTCCACATTCTTTCCAACACTTCTTATTTTCTGTTTTAGTGTTTTCTTATATTACTTATCTTAATGTGTGTGAATATACCTTTATTTTAATAGGAATCATTACTGTTGCCCTCACAAATGCTGGATGCTGTCTGTATCACACCTACTATTTATATTCATACCTGAGCAATTCCTGAAACTGTGTTAATTTAATTTGTATTAGACGGTGGCAACATAAATAATTCCTGATGACATCCTTAATCACGGAGACCTCTACTCTCCATAGAGGAAATACACAACACATCTCTGGTTCCCCTGTTATCTTACATTCATTGTGAACTTTCCTTCAAAGCTCTTATTTCTGATTGACTGACTGATTGATTGGATGCTGTTTTTTTCTTTCCTTTATTATGCTTCCATGAAAGGGAGAGCAATAGATACAAATAAGGCCATGTCTATAAAGCTAAAGACAAATTGAACTGGCTCCAAAAATTCATTTTAATGACATTGCAACAGAGTCAGATGTTCAATGGGGCCATAACAGTCCATCTACATGTTTTCATAAGGTTTTTGCCCAGGGCTTGAAATGGGAGAAAGAAAATATCACTGGTTTTAACAATAAATCTCTTCCAAATGTAACTTCTTTTTTAAAAAATTAATTAATTAGGTTGCATCAGGTCTTAGTTACAGCAGGCGGGCTCCCTTGTTGCGGCTTGCCAGCTCTTTAGTTGTGGTATGCAAACTCTTAGTTGTGGCATGCATGTGGGATCTAGTTCTCTGACCAGGGATCAAACCCCAGCCCCCTGCGTTGGGAGCACGGAGTCTTAACCACTGTGCCACCAGGGAAGTCCCACAGATGCAAGCTCTAATTCCCTCTCTTTTTTTTTTTTTTTGGTGGTACGCAGGCCTCTCCCGTTGCGGAGCACAGGCTTCAGACGCGCAGGCCCAGCTGCCATGGCCCATGGGCCTAGCCGCTCCGCAGCATGTGGGATCTTCCCGGACTGGGGCATGGACCCGTGTCCCCTGCATTGGCAGGCAGACCCTCAACCACTGCGCCACCAGGGAAGCCCTAATTCCCTCTTTTAAGTAGCAAAAGGTATTATCTCCTTTTACTTTCTACTCCTAACCAAAAATATCTAAACAAGTTATAATTACTGATAACCCCAACTGTATCATGCAGACAGACAATGCAATGACAAAATCCCAGCATCCACAGAAGCTTCTGAGCAAACCAGGTTCTTCCTCACCCTTAAATATACACAGACCCTCACAAGATGTTGCCAAATGTCAAACGTTATATGGGAGTCAGAGTATGTTACTTTCAAATAGGAAAAGAGATGAGGCAAAATATTAAAAATGAATATTGTATGTGGGGATACTGAATCTTTTAATATCTTACTTCTGATTTATAAACCAAATTTTATTGTTTGTTAACAGTATTTCTTTCCCCACAAACCTAAAAGCACCAGAATTGTAAGAACTTGTTTCATGCTACTATATCCAGACCATAGAGTGCCTTGATTAATTTTGTGCTTAATTACATAAGTTTTGATGCTAGAGTGCTGGGTAGAAGAGGGATGGTCAAAAGTTAACATTAAAGACTAGGTCCCTCAGCACTGGACAGCTACATGTAAAACAATGAGATTAGAACATTTCCTCATACCATATACAAAAATAAACACAAAATGGATTAAAGACCTACATTTAAGATCTGAAACCATGAAACTCCTAGAAGAGAACATAGGCAGAACACTCTCTGACATAAATTGTAGATATATATATTTTTGGATTTGTCTCTCAAGGCAAAAGAAATAAAAACAAAAATAAACAAATGGAACCTAATTAAACTGAAAAGCTTTTGCACAGGAAAGGAAACCACCAACAAAATGAAAAGACAACCTACTGAATGGAAGAAAATATTTGCAAATGATATGACCAACAAGAGGTTAATATTCCAAATATATAAACAGCTCATACAACTCAGTATCAAAAAAACCCAAACAACCCAATCAAAAAATGGGCAGAGGAACTAAATAGACATTTCTCCAAAGAAGACATACAGATGGCCAAAGGCACATGAAAATATGCTCAACACCAGTAATTATTAGAGAATGCAAATCAAAACTACAATGAGGTACCGCCTCACACCAGTCAGAATGGCCATCATTAAAAAGTCTACAATAACAAATGATGGAGAGGGTGTGGAGAAAAGGGAACCCTGCTACACTGTTGGTGGGAATGTAAGTTGGTGCAGCCACTATGGAAAATAGTATGGAGGTTCCTTAAAAAACTAAAAAGAGAGCTACCATATGATTCAGCAATCCCACTCCTGGGCATATATCCAGAGAAAACTCTAATTTGAAATGACACACATACCCCAATGTTCATAGAAGCACTATTTACAATAGCCACGACATGGAAATAACCTACATATCCATCAACAGATGAATGGATAAAGAAGATGTGGTACATATATACAATGGAATACTACTCAGCCATAAAAAATGAAATAATGCCATTTGCAGCAACATGGGTGGACCTAGAGATTATCATACTATGTGAAGAAAGTCAGAAAGAGAAAAACAAATACCATATGATATCACTCATATGTGGAATCTAAAATATGACACAAATGAACTTATCTATGAAATAGAAACAGATTCACAGACATAGAGAAAAGACTTGTGGTTGCCAAGGGGGATGGGGGTGTGGAGGAGGGATGGATTGGGAGTTTGGGATTCGCAGATGCAAACTATTATATATAGAATGGATAAACAACAAGGTTCTATTGTATAGCACGGGGAACTATATTCAATATGCTATGATAAACCATAATGGAAAAGAATATCAAAAAGAAAAAAATATATATATATATAACTGATTCACTTTTGACTTTTGGTGATTTCAGCAGAAATTAACACAACATTGTAAATCAACTATACTTCAATTAAAAAACCCCCAAAAAACAAAACCCCCAAAGAAACAGCCTGCTTTCCTCAGCTACCGCTAAGGTGGCTCAGCCCTTCAGAGGAAGCTAAGGTCCGCATTGGGGACCAGCAACTAGCATCACGCCAGGCAGTACCACACCTAGCACTCACTTGCACTGTGGCCTCCACTGCCTTGTAGCCCACCTGCACCTACTCCTGCACCTACTCAGCCCTCATCCTGCATGACAATGAGGTGAAGATCACGGAGGATAAGATCAATGCCCTCATTAAAGCAGCCGATGTAAATGTTGAACCTTTCTGGCCAGGCTTGTTTGCACAGGTTCTGGCCCATGTCAACATGGTGAGCCTCATCTGCAATGTAGGGGCTAGTGGACCTGCCCCCTCCACCACTGCCGCCCCAGCTGAGGAGAAGAAAGTGGAAGCAAAGAAAGAATAATGTGAGGAGTATGATGGAGGAGTATGATGATGACATGGGCTTTGGTCTTTTTGACTAAACCTCTTTCGTAACATGCTCAATAAAAAGCTGAACTCTTAGAAAACAACAAAAACAGCACAATCAAAAAATGGGCAGAAGACCTGAACAGACATTTTCCCAAAGACATACAGATGGCTAACAGGCACATGAAAAGATGCTCAGTATCCCTATTTATTAGATAAATGCAAATCAAAACCAAAATGAGATATCACATCATACCTGTCAGAATGGCTATTGTCAAAAAGTCTACAAATAACAAATAGGATGTAAAGAAAAGGGAACCCTTGTACACCGTTAGTGGGAATGTAAATTGGTGCAGCCATCATGGAAAACAGTATGGAGGTTCCTCAAAAAATTAAAAACAGAGTTGCTATATGATCCAACAATTCCACTCCTGGGTATATATCCAGAAAAGACAAAAACACTATTTTGAAAAGATACATGTACCCCAATGTTACAGTAGCACTGTTTAAAGTATGGAAGCAACCCAAGTGTCCATCAACAGACGTATGGATAAAAAAGATGTTTTATATATATATGTATATATATATATATATATATATATATATATATATATATATATAAAATGGAATATTACTCAGCCATA